>NW_005054536.1:291471-443266 GCF_000277835.1 Geospiza fortis | reverse complement strand
CCATTTCCAAGGACAGGACCTCACCAAACTCTAATCAGCATGATTCCTTTGGCTTGTCCACCAGATAGACATCAGGTGATAACAGAGGGCTGACCTTTGGTGCAGTGTGATTTTAAAATAAAGCAAAAATACGTCACACCAGTGACAGCCACTCAGGCTGTGATGTTTACAAATGAGTTCCTACTCTGGAGCTACCTAGAGATGTATCTTCACCTTGGAATTTAATTTGGAAAGTCATGTACATGTGTGTAAATCATATATATGTATTTGTAGATATGTTACTTGTGGGATAAATACAAAAAATAGCTGGATTTTGCACCTTACATCTCATGGTGTCTCACCATGTTTACTGCAGCCAGAGGCATCATTGCCCATGATGTGACATGGTAGTTCAGTGGAAAAGTGTGGGAATGGTTTTTAGACCTTTTTATGGAGATGTCCTGAGTCAAATCAAGGTAGAACATCACAGTAGGTGATCTAGAGCAGGTTAATCAGCCTGCAGGTGAGCTGACTCCCAGGTTGTGTGCTGTTTACACCCCAGTGCAGGCTGCTCTCCTGAGTGCTTAGCATCCAAAAATAGTTTTAGCTTGGGGATTTTTTTCCCCCATCCACAGGTTCCTCATTAATTTTGAGTCCTGAGTGACAGTAATTGTTGTTTAAAATGAGAGTTTTCTCTGCAGAAGTGTTTCAGTAGGGTGGAAGTTATTTCTTGTGTTTTTCTCTCTTTTTCCTTTGCTCCCTATCTATAATAAGCAAAGGCAACTCTTGCAGTAGAATCTAGACATTTGTATGATTTGCTAAGATGCCTCATTAAGAGTGTTGTACTGACAAGCTATTATGCACCCGTAAAAGTTTCACTTAGACATTTTTCGTAACCACGGACAGATGTTTTCAGCGCAAGTTACCAAAAACTCTGCTGAGTTTCTGTAGGGAGTTCTTTGATCTGGTTCCACACAGGGTGCAAATCCCCATCCCAAGCACCCACAATTTGCTTCTCCTTGGGCGCCAAAAGCCTCACACTCAGATTTGTTTGCTGGCTTAGCTGGGAGTGTCAGACTGGAGGCAGGGGTAGGAAACCAATAACTTGGGGTTCTGTTCTGAGAAGCGCTTTTTTCTCTCTGTGTTTTGAAGAGCTGTCAGTTTGTTGTGCTGCTGGATCCTTGGACAGGCAGCAAGAGATTGTTTAATGAATTACTTGCTGTTTTTATAAATATTTGCCCTTGATATTGGGGAACCAGTATGTTTAATTGTTGCTAGATGGAATAAATAATTTGAGTGCAATTCAGGCTAAAAGAAGGCAGGGTCTTTAGTTATCTGACTTTCCATTAAATTATGTTCATTGCAGGGAAATTGGACCAGGTGACTTTTCAAGTCCCTTCCAACCCAAACTGTTCTGTGATTCAGTGGTTTTTGTAGGATTTTCTAGAGCTGTTGACTCCCAAGGGAAGAACCCAGGACCCAGCAGTGAACTGGGTCCCTAGGTAGGGACATGTGTTTTGAGCATCACACAGTCTCTTCTCCACCTCCATGGGACTGACAGCTCAGTACCCTGATGCTGGCTGCTACAAAACATTCTTGTAAATTAGAGGGGTTTATCTGTTAACCAGATAAATTAACTGAAGTGATCCCACACCTGTTGCTAGAGGTAAAATACAAAATCAATGTGGAATACTGTTATTGAAAGAGATGTCTAAGTTTCAAAAACAGCTCTGGGTGATTCCTTCAAAAAGTGTAAGAAGAGTCAGAAGATGCATGCATTTAGTTTTTAATTTTACTTTTCAATACTATATGTGGGTTTCTGAGAATTTTTTTAAAAAATTATTATTGGCTTAAAAACAAAACTAAACTGACTTTGTATCCAGTCACACCACAGAAATCCTGCAGAGACTGAGCAAATGATACTTTTGGTAGATCCTGGTCAGCAGTTCCACTGCTGGGCCATGTAGTATATCACAGTTAGAAAAAGTGGTTTTCATGGCAAAAAGGATTAATTTGATTTCATTTGCAGAATGTGGCACTTGTTCTTTCTCTCCTGAAGAACTGAGCCACACTGAGGTCACTGGAGTGCGTGTGGGTGTCCTGCCATTCATGGTTAAGGTAAATGGGCTTAGGTAATGTGTGTGTTAGCAAACACTTAGCATAAGCCAACTCTTCTGGGCAGGTTGTTTATTTCAGGTGAGTGATATGGCTGTACACAGCCTGTGCTTGACCTGCCTGCTTTGGGACTGGCTTTAATTGGGCTCTCTGAGCTCCCGTGTCACTAATAACTGGGAAATAGAGTTTTCTCCTTGCTTTTTGCTGGGAGACAAAACTGTCTCTCTTCCCCACGCTCTCCTGGTTTACAAAATGGTGCTCACCCAGAACTCCCCACTTGTGGGGAAAAAACACTTGGTGGTTTTCACTTGGCAAAATATTAGCTTCTTATTTTTCCTTTACAAACACAATTCCTGCTACCATCAGTGAAAATTATAAGGAGGTTCTCCAATGACTTCTAGGTCAATGGAAGCCTTTCTTTGACTTAGTTGGATTTTAATTTGTAAGCATGTAAAGGAGATAAGAAATCCCTAATTATAATTTACTAATGCGTTTTAAGACTCTTGTTACCGGAGGCTTCTGTAGAAATAGAGTTTAATAAGGCTGGTAGGGCTGCAAGAACTCATTTTCTTCTGCACTGAGCCCTGGGTCAATTAGAAATAAGCCTACTTATCTATTGTACTTTACAACAGCCCTGTACACCAACTGTCTTGTTCGTTAAACTCTTTCAAGATACCACTCTTTGATGGATCTTCATCCATCCCAACATTTGCAGAATTGGGTATTTCAGTCTTGAGTGGGTCCATGACAGGACAAGCAAGCTCCCTGTGAAGAACAGGGGAGGCAACATCCTTCAGAAATTTCTGCATCTCTCTAATGTGTTTTTTCACTCTGATCAGTGATTAATTCAGCAGAGGTTTTAAATCAATATGAGTACTAATGTCTATGTGTGTATACACAGACAGAAAGTGGCTTCTACGAGTAAAGAAACAGAACAATTTACCCAATATTTAAGACAAGAGAATCCAGACTACAACAAAAGTCTAAATCAGTATATAGTATCCAGGAGGGTTTCCAGGAATTGCACGCCTTTTGTTAGGGGGGGAAAAAAAATGTTGTGTTGTTACTCAGTATCAATGTAGCAATTTGTTTTATGGTGTTTCAGTAGTGCAGTTTCATGGTAGCTCAGGCTGCTGGTGAGAAAGTGGGCAAAGCCTAGGGAGAGAAGAAATGTAGCCAGTTTATTGTACTGTGTAGATGTTGCAGTAGGTACTGTAATGCCTTGGAATGTGTGGATGGAGGGGAAACCCACTTTGTTCCCCCACTTTGAGAGCAAGGGGGAAAAAGGGTGGTGGGAAGTGGAGGTTACTGCTAAAAAAATTCATCTGCATGATGGTAGGTGTGTGGAACTTTGGTTTTCTATTTTTATCTGTGTGCATTAATACAGTAACATATCTGGTGTCAGAGGTTTCTTACTTTTGTAGGCATATTTATATGCTCAAGTTAGAGCGCTTGGCAAAACCACAGAGATTGTAGCACTCTACACATTTTTACAGAATTTCAGTATGTTTTGCTTGAAGAAAAATAGAAAATCAGCAGATGAGCCAGAAATACCCTGCAAGAGTCTGCTCCCTCTGGTCTTCTGGACTGCTGTGTTTACTCCTTATCCTACACTGGTGTTTTTTGCGAGAGACAGGTTTGCAAAATTTGTAGGTGTGGCACACTGACGTGGGAAAGCGTTTGGTGTGCAGGTCCTTGGAGTTTGGGAATCCTGCGAGCCTCTCTGGCACATCCTGTGTCAATCCCGCAGCATCGCAGGCTCTGTTGCCATGGGGACCGGGGCTCTCCGCAGTGACAGTGACGATCCGCCCTAACGCTGCCGTGCGATCGCGGGCCGGGAATGAGCCCCGCCACTGATCCCTGCCGGCCCGGCCATGCCCTGGGCTCGCAGGCTCCTGCCTTTTGTCCTGCTTTTGCTTTGCAGCCGAGCTTTTGGATGGTCGGCAAAACACCAAGGGCTGCCTGGAGACAACTGTCAAAAAGCCAAGGGGAGGGTGGGACAGGGACACCCTGGGGGGAATAGGGCTGGGAGAAAGGCAATGGGGAAATACTGCTGTGGGGTAAGGGTAAAGCACTGAGGAAGAGAGATGGTGAGACTGCTGCCAAAAGGCATAAAGAGATGTCAGTAGGTGACCCTTGAGTCCAGGAGCTGATTTAGAAGGCAGATGCCAAGCTGGCATTATGTACAGCTCTTGCTGATGGGAGGTTATTCCCTTCCTGTATGTTTTTTAAACTGTCTTATCTAAGGCACATTGTGTATTTCACCAGTTCCTGGATGCAGCCTGGTACAGGCACAAATGGTGACACTGCTGGTGCTGGCTGGTGACACAGTAGTACAACAGTACAACAGCATTTCTGAGCATCCAGACATTCCCAGGAGTAAGTCTGAGGACAGTTGTGCATAAAGATGAAGTGCTAGAAATAAGGGTGTGTTCTCAAATGCAGACCTCTGGTGGTGATGCTGTGCTCTATTTTTCCATGATAAATATGACTTTTACAGGGCACAGCTAGACCTGAGTTACACATGAGTTTAATCAGCAGGGAAGGGTGGTGTTCTTGTTGGGCTGGTTTGGAAATGATACGTCCAAGATGTGGGATCATGAGGAACAGAGCAAAACTGGATATTTAGGCAACTGAGCACTGCCCTGGAGTTGTGGATTCTGACTTTGTTCTCCTCAGAGGTCCTGTACTGCTGCTCACATCAAAAACTTGGCTTATCAAGGACAGCCAGCAGTTATGTGTTCCCTCCAATCACAGCTTGGCTTGTGATTCATCGTCTACCTGGACAAATTCTGAGCATCCGTTGTGGCAAATGAAGCCCATGGAAGTGTCACTTTTGCAGTACAAATGCTGCATGTAATGGAAGTATTGCGGAAAATAATGTTCAAAGTGTTTCTGGTTGGTGCAGACAAAACCAGAGGGTACATTTGGCCTTGTAAATTGAAGATGAAGTGCCTTTCATATCCAAAAGCTGTGCTTGAAAATAAATGCATTAGTAGTTATTACAGATATACATATATGTATATATAAAACAGGGAGAACTACAGAAAGACCTATAAGGGAATTAATAATTTAATCATTAGAAATCAGGTTTATCATGCTGAATGAAAGCCATTCTGCCCCCCATTGGGCATCAAGGAGAAAATAACTGCTCAAAGCTGTTTTTTAAGTGTGTGCTGCTTGGGCCTGCTCACTGAAGGGGGCAGAGGTCACACGAATATGTAGTGAGTGATCCTTAATTACAGACTATCTCACAGGACATGTGTGTAATGAGGCTGAATAAAGGTTATGGTCTTAATTAGGAGTTTTTTAGGTTTTGAGTGTTTGTCTTTGCAACCTGAATGTTCTTACACTGTGCACTGTTTTATGCACATGTATGCATGCCATGATTGTAAAAGTGTGAGCCTTCTTAGTGCCTGTATTAATCCATAAGAAATTGTTATTAATAACAAGCTATTCTAGCAATGCCCTTTGCAGTGAAGAGGTGCATGTGTTCTTTGGATTTGATATTCACCAAGATTTTTTGTGGTGCAGTTGACTCCTTGCCCTTGCTGAAAAGCTCCTAAGAAGGAACAGCCAAGAGCAGCTTGAGGGGTCTCACCAAGGAGCCTCGTGGCTCCTCATGGCATAATTTTGCACAGTGAGCACTGAGTGTTCAGCTCCCAGATCACAGGGGTTAATTTCCTATTTGAGCCTGTCCTGATGAGGAGATTGTCAGAACTCCGTACATCCCTCTGGGTGTCCAGAGTTGCCAGGACCCCTGCTGGGGGGCTCAGAGACCCTGGCACACAGCCCAGAACACCTGTGGGTTTGGTTATGACCCATGGAGCAAGTTGCCAGCTTTGTATGAAGACCTGAAAGCCACAGAAGTTTAAGTAGTGTAATAATAAAGTTATCACTGGGTGAAAAAGTAGATTTTTGGGGATTTTTAGAATAGGGGTTTTGGGGACAAGATGGAGGGACTTGGGTGTGTCCAGCCTTTCTTCTCCTTTTCTACCTCCATCTTCTGCCCTGATATTGGCACTTTGGGATTGGTTTAGAATAGAAGTTCACTGTCTAACATAGGTGATAGGTATTGGGAAGTGATTGTAAACATGTTATAAATAGTTTGTAGTATAAAGAGACATCACCACCCCGAGGGCGGTCAGAGTGCCACTGGCTGTCCTGCTGAGGGGACCTCAGCTGGACAGGAGAAAAATTTTATAGATAAGATATAATAAACAACTCTGAGACCAAAAACTGAAGAACTCCGACTCATTCTTCAAATGTGGGGGTCGAAACAGAGACTTTTCATGTATCTCAGGGCTGCAATAACCGGAAAACTCCCAAGAGGAGATCAGCGAAGAAAAATGGTGCTAGGTGTGCCTCTTTGTGCTCCTCAAAAGGACAAGGATTTCGTGCTGTTTCTCATCTGATAGCATCTTCTTGCACAGCCCCCTCACTCTTCTCCTAGGCTACAGCTGCATCCTCCCTCACAGGTCTCACTTTGAGTACTTTTCTGTGTGGAGCAAGGTTAAATACCTATCTCACCATTTAGGATGTTGTGGGAGGTGAGACCACACATAGAATCCTGCCAAACACATTTTTGTTGCAGAAATTCCTTTTCCCGGCATAAGAACAGGTTAAATCAGCAAGAGTGAATCAATCTGGGAGAAGAAATAACAGGACAAAATAGCAATAATCAGGTTTCTTGTACTCTTCTGTACAGACTGGCAGCTAAAGTCGTCATTCCTGCACACACGTGCAGTTTGATGTGTGATTAATTCAGCAATAGTCCCCTTACACATGACTGCACAGCAGCAGCTACTCTGAGATCATACAGAGCAAAAGCCAGCAGGAGACTTTGCAAAGGTTACTTCGCTGTCCTTGCTGGGTAGAGTTTTTTCATTGCCTCTGGGGGATGATGAGGTTGTGGAAAACATTGTTCTCCAAGGCACCTGTGTTTATGGCAAAAACCAACTTGTTTTGCATTTGAAAGATTTGTCCTTCCTGTGTGTCAAAAGGGATCACTAAATCCCAAAGGCATTTCTGCTGAGGGCTGGTGAGAAATTCTGTTTTGTTCTCGCCCATGGGGAAACTCTCTGTGTACTGTGTGCAGTTACACCATAGATTGTAAGATGTAAGCTCCTCCATCTGTTGAACCACATGAGAGCAGCAAGTTTGGAGAAATTAGAAAGGTATCATGGTGCAAAAAGCAGGAGGCACTGTGCTCTGTCCTGGGTACTGCAGAGAGCAGTGGAAGCAGAGAGGTTCATCTTAAATGCAATGTAAAATCACGTATGTCAGGGTCATAGGGTCTGTTCATGTCTGTGAGCGCCTCTCACACAACAATTAACGCTTTAGGGTCACTGTGAGGGATGGCTGTGCTGCTGTTTCTGGTTGTTGCAGTGGGAAGTGTTTAGACAGGAGAAGTACCTGGGGAGCCCTGGGTGGCTGCTGCCAGGCAGAGAGAACTCTGGGCAGTAGGCAGGAAGAACAGCACCACCATTCTACCAGGGTGTCAGGGCATTGCCTGCAGATTTTCCTTAAAATTAGTGTGTTAAATACCCTGGGTATCATTGTAGAATCATGGAATAGTTTTGGGTTGGAAGGGACTTTGAAAGGCCTCTTAGTTCAAACCCCCTGACATGAGTAGGAATGTCGTCAACAGCATCAGGTTCATCATCAGGTCTTCTCCTTAATTTTACAGTAGTATTTTTGTAAGGAGGCACTCAGGATGGTTTGCTGTTCTGTTTTCCTCTTCCTGCTTGCTCCAAAGTGGCAGAACACGAACTGGTGGCACCTGTCTGCCAGGGTTATGGTAAGAGGAGAATGGGATCAGTGGTTGTAGCAGAGTCTCAGGACAGCAGAATTGCCATTTCACTGCTCTGGAACAGATAAAACATGGAGGGCACCCTTCCCAAGAGAAGCTTAACATTAGTGGGAAAGTAGTTTATTTTTTATTTCAAGCAGTAAAAACCAGTTGCCCAGTGGACAGCTTTTTATTCCTCTCAACTGCATTGAAGTATTAATCAGTATTACCTGTGTCAGAGCCTGAGAACACAGCTCAAGGCAGAGTGAAATGCTGGCACCCGGCGATCCGGCACCTGCTTTTCCTTAGACCGGCAGAGCCGGGGCGGCTAGGGACAGACAGGACTGGAGTGCCACCGTGTGGTGCTCAGCACCAGCGTTGCCAATATGCTCAGGGAAAACATTATTTATTGGTGGGGAAGAAAAGCCCAAGTATTAAGGAAACCTTTGCTTTCCCCTTGCTTGGCTCCTTCACTCCTGGCTCCTCTGCACTCCTGCAGCAGTGCAGGGGATGCTGAGCTATTACAGTGTTAGTGTTTCCTCTCTGCCACACCTTCCCTCTCCTAAGATGTTGAATTAAAGACTGATTTTTGTTAAGAAAGCCCTCTGCTCTGTATCCTTGTGTCTGCAAGGAAGAGAAAGGATGCCTAAAGGAGGGGAAGGGACTTGTAAATCCTGTCTGCTGGCTGGTTGCAGTTACAGAGGGGTGAATCCTAGGGATTGTGTTGTTCTACTTAGGATTTTGAAAAGTTTGCAAATGTTTCTCTTCAGTATGGAAAAGATGATGTCTCAGGCTATCTCTGCAATGTGGAATGGTGGACAATGCACGACCTTGAAGCCAGCACCAACAAAGACCAGATAAGCATGAGACCACAAGGCTACAACTGAACCCAGCTGAAAGATGAAGCACAAAGTGCTGAGGTGCCCTTGCTGCTTTTACACCTGACCAGTGTCCTCTGCCATGGGGATGTGTTGGCTGACTCAGTGCTCTGGGAGCCTGCTTGGTGGCACAGTGTCAAATCTCTGTCAAAAGACTGGTGGTTGTGGCTTTGCTTGGAGACTTTGGATTCAGAGAGGTTTCTGAGATCCCAGATGAATATATTAGTGCTTGACTAGTCTGTTCCTTCTTTTTTTGGGAGCTGTTCTACTTTACATAAATAAGTGTTTTAATTGGGCCATTAATTCATTGAGGAGATAGGACACCTGGGATTTTAAATCTAGGTTTGTCACATCCCTGGCAATGTGTTAAATGTTAGCTAATGTTTGTCTGTGTTATCTCTCACTGCAAAGTCCAGCTTCTGCCTTTTTCATACAGGCCAGGTAACTCCTACGGTGAAAACCCATTGTATGCAGTTGTGCCAGCAGCTTGTCTTGAAAAAAAAATCCTCTGTCTTGAAAGGAGTTCTCAGTCTGGCAGCTCTGTGAGCCAGGAGGGAGGATCACCTCTATCACATACTCTGCTCACAGGTGCATGAAGAGGACAGAGTAGAATTAAAATGCTGCTGTAATCCAGTGCTGGCTGTTGTGGAGATGGAAGCTTGTTTTGCTCTTTGCAAGAGCTTGAGGATGATAAACGGAGGGAAAGCCAGGGATGAAGTATGTCTTTGGTCTAGATCAAGATGTTTACAGTTCTTTTTGTCAGTCTTTGTAATATTAAGTCTCCACTTGCTGCCTTTATCCCTTTCCAATGCAGAGCTCAGCCCTAACCCATGTGAATGAATCATCTGCCCTTTTGCCACATATATACAAATGATATGTTGAGCTCAGCTCTGGACCTCTGGCAGCTGAGGGCCAGCTTTGCTTAGATTTGTGCAGAAGTATTTCCAGCCCATGTCCACCTCAGTACGCAATCAATTTAGCCCAGTCAGGCAGATGTCTGATTTCCAAGTGAGAGCATCTCTTTTGTGACTTCCAGAGTAAGGACAAGGAAATGGGTAAATTGCCAGAGTCTTTATTCATCATTTTCAGTGCTGTTGTCTTGGTGAAATGTGAAGTCACTAAGTGTTGTAGGAATAGTGAAGTGATGAACACAGCTGAGTTCCAGCAAGGCTCCCAGTTACATCAGGCCTGTCAGATTACAGTGTGCTTTTGCAAGGAGGTGTTTTTGGTAATGTTCTCTGCAGTGCATTTTCATGTCTTCATAATAGTAAAAGGTTGTTTGGGAAAGTGGTTCAGACAGCTCCCTTTTTGTAAGGTCTCTATTCCCAAGGCTCCTGAGAAGTCACTGAGTGTTTTTCAGAAATTATTCTTGTTAGAAAGATACTATTTTTCAAAAGTGAAGGTGATTAATCTCGACTGAGCACTGTCTCTGTTGTGTGAATTGGGAGCTATTCCTGTTAGTTGTTTGAAAAGACGTATTTTTCATCCTCATCTTCTCCAGGAAGGAATGGAAATGGAAGGCACTTGAGGAACAAGTTGGTGATAATATGTACTTTGTGTGAGATGTATCTGCTGATTCTGGGTAGTGCTTTGTTTCACACAGCTGAAGGTGTACTGGCATGGACAAGCTCTTAAACCTGAGGAGTTCACAATGAAAGAAAATGCTGTGCATCAAATACATATTTCTCTGTGTGTCTTTGAGGAGTTTTTCAGTCTATGGTGCCGTAAACACAGGCCTGAAAGCCAAAACCTAAAAATTATACTACAGTATTACTTTTAAGAAGGACAAGGAAAAAGCCAGTATTTGAAAGTGAGATTTGCATTACACTTTTAAGTCATAGAAGGATAACAAGTTACATCCTCTGTGATTTCTGAGGAATCTGTGCATTTAGCGGACTGAAAAATTCCTTTTAAAATTTGTACTGCTTAGGAAACTTATTTGTAATAGGTTATGAAATGCTTTGAAAAGGTCACCTGGCAGGTGCTTGCTGAAGAAGGTAAACGATGGCTCAGAGACCAACAGGAGGTCAGGAGGGAGGCAGGGCCCTTCAGCAGTGCCCTGTACCCTGGTCAGAGGCCCAGGTGTCTTGGTGGGTTTGCTGTTGAGATCTGGCTTTCTGGCTTTTGTCTGTCATGCAGGGAAAAATGTCTTCATTTCTGCTGCCTTGGGTGTTTGGATCTTCTCAGGTGCTTCCTCTAGAAATTCCCCTGTAGTCTGTTTGTTTGGACTTCACAGAAATACCAAGGATTTCACAGTGGTTGTGCTACAGGGAGTGTCTTGTTCTGTCTCACCCTAAACCAGGGCTGTGTTTCAGCCATCCCAAAACTTTGTGCTTGGGCTACTTTGAAGCTGAAATAGCTGTCACAGGGCATGTCAGAATCGTGGCCAGCAGGTCAAGGGATGTGGCTGTTCCCTTCTGCTCCCCTCCTGTGAGACCCCAGCTGGATCCTCCAGCCCTGAGTGGCCTGGCATAGGAGAGACTTGGATTTGTTGGGGCAGGCACAGAGGAGGCCATGAGGATGCTCAGTGATGGAGCAGCGCTGCTCTGGAGCCAGGCTAGGAGACTTGGGAGTGTTCAGCCCAAAGGGGCTACAGGACAGCTGGAGAGGGGCTACAATAACTGAGAAAAGGGTTGTTTTGGAGTGAATATCCAGGAGAAATTCTCCCCTGTAAGGGTGCTGAAGCCCTGGCACTGAGTGCCCAGAGAAGCTGTGGCTGCCCCATCCCTGGAAGTGTCCAAGACTGGGTTGGACGGGGCTAGTGGAAGGGACTGCGTTAGTGGGAGGCGTCCCTGCCCATGGCAGGGCATGGAACTGGATGAACTTTAAGGTGCCTCCAACACAAATCGCTCTGTGGCTGTGCGAAGTGTGAATCCAAGGCTGCTTTAGCCTTGCTTGGCCAGGAGAGGGGGATCGTTTGCCATCGATTCCCCGGGCACTCCTGGTGAAAGCACAACGCGGATGTGCTTCCCGTGCCTCCATGTTTCCAGCAGAAACCAGCCTGTGCCGCAGGCAACACATCTGCCTTGCTTAGATTTACAAGCCTGACTTTTCAGTGGCTGCAGGGGGGACCAGGATGGGTCCCTAGCGGCTCCTGACCTCTCGGCTTTGCGCTCCTGGTGCATCCCCGCCCCAGGCGCTCTCCAGGGTGCTGGGCTCTCTCCAGGGTGCTGCACCAAAGGCCCGAGGGGAGCACATGGCGCTCGGCCTTGGGATTCGCTCTGTAGCAAATTCCACTCGTTCTTTTACTGTCCTTTCCAAAGAAATGCCTGCTAAAGGCGCCGTTTGGCTGTGTATATGGAATTCAGTATTCCATAGGCAATAATGCTGTGTCTGTACTGGCTTGGTCACACACTGGGACAGCTGAAGTTATTTGGTGGGGGAAGAGACTCCAAAAATAAAGGAATCTCACCCTCTTTCCTTGGTGAGGCAAAGGTGGAAACTATCTGGCTTAGAAAAAATGTTCTATGCATTACTGTGTTTACTATGGCTGTTAATTTGGGGTGTGTTTTAGATAGTGTCTGGGAGCTTTTGAGAATCCTTAGTGCAAAATGTTATCCTGGTTTTATCAACAACTAGCTGACAGGTCTTCTCTTGTTAGAAACAGTGGGGAAATCCATGTCTGTACATACTAAATAATAATTGTGTAAGTAACAATCAGTCAAGCTTTTGACTTGGTCACTGTGGGCAGGTAACCTTTGAATTCAAGGCAGGTAGAGCCCGTTCAAACATGAACTTGTGCTGCCTGGTCCAACACCGAAGTACAGGCACACTACTACACGTAACAGCAAGGTTGCTTAAGCAGAGCTGATTATGTGCAGCAGCAAGGTTGCAACTGAAAGGATTTAAAGTGGATGAGATGTGGGTCACACTGGCTTAAGGCTTCCCGTGGCAAACAAGTTAGTTTTCCTGTTAGAAACTCTTGCTGGCCTGGTGTAATTATTTTTCATCTATTTATAGTTGGTAAAATTATATTTATTTACATCACCCTCTTGGCTTTGAGAGAACAGAATTCTGTTTGCAGATCAACAGATGTTTCTGTTAACCTGTTTATACTACATCCAGCACTGTACTTCAGCCACATTATTGTAACAGGATGATTTATGAATGAACTAAGCTACTTCATCAGGGAGGTCAATTGGGTTAGGATCGAGAGCCCTCCTTTTCACTCCTCAGGTTGGTCATTGACAATATTCCCCTTGTTTTTGGGAAAACAAGGCAATAGAACTTTTAAATTACAAGTGGTAGGATTCATCTGTCAGGGACACAAGTGACATATATGCAGGTATCTTTCAGCATGAAACTTGCTTTTTGTGATTCTTTCCCAGATAATTACCTTTAAGTTTGAAAGTGTCCTGTATCAGGATGCAGGGTTAGAGAATTAGCATTCCCTCAGGCTGTTGGAGCACTTGTCTGTGGCACCAGGTGGCACTGGGGGAGCAGCAGGCTGGAAGTAGAGCCCAGCAAGCTCCCCTGCTCTGTCGTGCTGGCTGTGGTGACATTCCGGGAGCTGTGAGTGGAGCAGCTGGGGCCCTGCCCCTTTGCAACAGGTCCAGCCAGGTAACAGCAGGGGTGAGGGAATGCCAGGAGTGAGCCTGGAGAGCACAGTCTGCCCTTTGGGAATCCCACCCAGCAGGTCTGAAGCACCTTCAAAATGGTCCCTTGGATCCTTTTTGTGTTACCAGCAGCTTCTGCCCTCACAGGGCCAGAACCAAACACAGTAAGCAAAGGTGAAAGCAGGTAGGGCAGGGAGGAAGATGGGAAGGCACATTGCAATGTTGGATTAAATGATCAAGGCTTGTTCCCACACCCATTGAAATCAATAAAATATCTGCTGTTGCCCTTAGTGAGTCATTGCAGGAGGCCCTGTTTGACTTGGTTAAAATAGAATGTGACATCAATATTTTCAATCAATATGAAAACAAATACAAGTGGAGCAATAGTTGGAGTTAATGCAACTTAGGGATCATTGGAAAACCACAGGATGGGCGTTCTTGCTAGAAATACCTATCTGTATTTTATTTAGGATTCTGATGAAACAAATGTGCTTCTTGAATTGCCAACTTGGATGCAGGTGGGATACTTCTACCTCATAACTGGGATATTTCTTTAAACCAGAGACATCAGTCTCTGCAGGGCCTTTCTACATAATTTCCTTGGTGTTAGGGAAGTTGTTGGTGTATACAAAGCCTTTCTTTGCCATGGCACAACTGGGGCAGCAACAAAGGCTGACTGTAAGGATTTTCATGATTCTATGATGGGAATTGTCTTATCTTGGCTCCTTGCTGGTCTGTAAGCACTCACCTGTGGCAGTGGTATTTTGGATATGTAGTTGAGCAGCAGAACTTGGCCTTCATATGTTGTGGGTGCTGGAAATTCAGGAAGGTTCAGACAGAGGCTGCACAAGTTCCTGGAAAACAGCTGGTGAGGATGGCTGTGTAACTGAAAATGCCTGGCACAGATGCCCAGCAGCCTGAAACAACCAGAACCTGCTGGAGTATTTGAAATTATCATCCATGTCCTTTTCTACTCCTTGTTAGGTACCCAGTTTTGACCACTACTGCAGCCAGAAGGCTTTGGTCTCATCCCACAGTGACTGCTCTTATTTTACTAGGAACATATGATCTCATTTTCTTTGTCTGTGATATAGGAAAAATAATTTTATAAGAGCAGATGACCATTTTCAATAACTCTTCCAAGATGAAGGTAGCTAGGCAGTGTCTCTTTTTCCCCCCTGGGTTAATTATTAGTTTCATTTAATATTTGTCACTACTGAACTGAAGACCTTCAAGACAGAAACTTGCTCTCTGTGTGTGGGTGGTATTTGAAATGTTGCTGTATCATCTGTGATATATTCTTGGTGATGACCACTAAAGGTGGCAATGCTGTGATCTGTACTCTGGTGGTCTGACAGAAAAGAAGGGAAAGATGTTAAAACTGGTCTGATTTAGGTCCATTCCTACCTCAACTTGCCTCTTCTCATTTCTTTGGTATTGCTTGCTTTTCAATTAATGAAATAGATATACTCAAGGTACAGAATAAGTCAGGACATAGTTTTATATATCATCTTCTCCGTTCCAGTTCAGTGACACTAATTTCCAGCACAGAACTTTGAGAAGACCACATTTGTTTTGCATATCGAGTAAAATAAGAATGAGAGAATGTAGAGCTTTTTTTTTAAACCTTAGTATATTCTCTCTCAGGAAATATAAAATGAAACCTATACGGCATGGAGATGTGCTTGCTAACTTACTTCCAGTGTTATTGTACCTTTAGAACTACATACCTATAGGATAACTAGTACGTGACTAGTAACTAAGGGTGTGGGTTAAATGGTGAGCGATACAGGAGGCAATTTATAACTGTAGCCTGTGCTTCCGTAGTTAGCTTTGTGCTTTTACTTTCTGCAATGATTACTTTGCTGCTTTTCTAGGAATACGTAGTCCTGTAGGCACTGAAATGGCTGAGTATGCTAATACACACAATCCCTAGGAATACTTTAGTTGAATTAAGTATTTTGTTACTCTGCTCTGGAATTTCCAAGTTGTTTTGTGCCTATAAAAATAATTCCATAACCTCCATCTGCATCCCTCAAGAGGTGGTGTGGAGAGAAGAGCTTCCTGAGGAGAGGGGGAAGGCTGCCCACCCCTGCCATTTAGCTTGGCTAGAATAGCAGCAGAGGGAAGGTCTTTACCTGGCTTGTGGGTGGAGGTGAGCTAATTCAGTGAGCCAGGGCTCTCTGGTTTCCAGGCCACTCAGAGCTGTGTGCCCATCTCCAAGCCTGGCCTAACCTGTCCTGCCTCTCAGTAAGGAGCAGAAGTTTAAATCAGTGCACAATTTGTAGGGGCGGGGATGATGGTTGTTGCAGATTTTGTGAAATACTTCATGCATGCACCTGCGCAGTATTGTGTACAACTTAGACAGGGAATTGCTTTGGAGGGAGCCTAATTCCCTTAGGGAATTGTAACCTGCCTTGTCCAAAAGGGTTTTCCATGACAGTAGACAAAATACTGAGTTGTCCAGTTTTCATCCTGGCCAACTATTGCCTAGGACAGCCTTTTCCCATTTCTAGCTGTTTGAAACTGGTTTTGATTTCCAGGCAGTTTCCTGAATATTCTAGAGTTTAGAACTGGAAACAACAGTCTCCATTCTGGCTATGAAGCTTTTCCCACTCCATCAATGCCTCCCTTTTTTTCTGCATGTTTGGGAACAACTTTGAGTCACACTTCCTCAGCATGGCTCCTAGGCTTGACTTTAACTTTGTTTTTGCACTACCCACATGATTTATGTGGAGAGAAGCTCATTTTTGTGAGCTGGACCCCTGACAGTGGATATGCTTCAGGGGAGAGAATCACTTGTGTACATCCTCTCTTTTTGTACTCAATTACTGCTGGGTTTCACCCACTAGGTTTTTATAGACTGCAAATACTGATTTGCTCAGCAAATCCGGTCTGTCTGCCTGAAAGCTGGCAGGTGAAGCCCGGTGCTGGTCACAGCTGTGGCCATTGCAGCCCTGCAGTGCCAGCCCTGAGTGTCTCAGCTGGTGGGGTAGGCGAGAGAACAGAACCTGGGGACTGTGAAATCAGCACATCAGGTCAGGAAGCTGATGCTTAATGCCAGCTTGGGAATAGGCAGGCAGGAGCTGGAACCCCAGTGAAGCATCCCCATCTTGGTAGCTCAAGATGCGGGAAGTCTCTTGGTATCTCAAGATGGGGGAGCTCTCTTGGTGAGGTTCATCACTTGGAGGCTGCTCCCAGATCACACAGGGCTCTGGACATGCTGAAGCCTTATGGGCTTTGTTATCCCAAATGGAAATTTGTTGAATGTCACAAGTTTTGTATTTCTACATCCTGAGCTGAGGATGATACATGCATTTCAGAGAAAACCCACCCTTTTTCTGGAACTGTGTTCTTCTGTTATTGTGCATCTGCCCACTCTCCCACTCCCCTCCCACACATGGTTTGTGACAGCATCGCTGTATGTTCTGCTCTTCTCATGTAGCACCTCCACAATACGTTTTCTATGTTTAGGGGAAATTGCTCAGTCTCCATTTTTACTTGAAAATGTAATCTTCAGACTGATGTCTGCAGAAGAATTTGTTTTTGTTAGGATCTCTATACATAATGTGATGATAAGCCTGTTCTTTTTTTTTTTTTTTTTTTTTTTTTTTTTTTTGTAGGAAAATATGTCTTAAAACAGAATATTTCTTTCCTGCAGGGACATAAGCTGTGTCAAATATTGATACTTTATGTTATTCTCCCCAGACAAGATATACTCTTTCCAAAATAATCTATCAAAAGTAACTTTTTTTTCTTTCCTTCCATATTTTTATGTCTCTTTGAGGCTAGGGAGGAAATGTTTGTGGTACATAGTAGTGAATTCATAGAGCTGGCCTGAAGTTCTTCTTTGCCAGTAATCCTATAAAGAATATTTGCTATCTTATTTCCTTTTACTTGGCACCAGTTGTTCAGTTCCAGTGTCTGATGTTTTTCTCTTGTGTGACCTGGGTTAGAAGGTACATCAAGTCCTTGGTTAACTTGTAAGCGAGTTTCCTGAAAGAATAATAATTTGATACTGAGGTGATGAGCCTGCATGTATCAATCACCAAAAGATGACAAATTGTTTGATAATAATGACTGCCATAAACCCTCCTGTGTATAAAACCCTGCTGTGTGGACCATGTTGCAGGATTTAAGCTTTTAGTGGCTTAGACACCTTGAACCATGATCTGGGGAAATCCTAAGACTGGGGTTTTTAAGTGTGGTGGCTTGGGATTTGGTCTTATTTTCAAACTTGTTGTTTAAGATCCCATGAAGAGGTTGGAAAGATATCAGGAAAGTTCAGTTCTAGACTACCAGCTGTTAATTTCTGGTTTACAAGTGATGGTACTTGTGAGGTTCATACAATGTGAAGAGGACAAGGCATGCCAGAGTCCTATCAGGGATTCCAATCTTCCCCCTTATTCTATTCCCATGGCTGCCTCCACCTGTCTCACTGTTGTGGTGGCTGTTGCTGCAGCCACTTGTGTTTTAGCCATAGCTTTGTGTAGCCTAGTTTTCCACAAATGGAACAACTGAGAGAAAGTCGGCCTGTACGAAGAGAGGAGCCAGAAAAAGCTTGGCTGACACTTCCTGCCCTGCTGCTTCCCATGCCTCCTTCCACTAGGGAAATGTGTTTTGGATTGAATGCACAGATCACTGGCTCAAATGCAAAATAGATCCCTGTTTTAAAGATGCTTTTATAATGCTTTGTAGTTTTCATATGTAATCCTTTGTGAAAATTTGGTCTGTGATATTTTCAAAGTGAAACCTTATAGTAACCAAGGAAGTCATCAATGAGAATTAGTTCCATGGTGACAATCAGCGGTCCTGCTTCATATGAACTGGGGACCACCAAGTTCTGTGGGGTAGTAGGGCAGTGTGAGGGGGGAATTCAGGCTGATCTATGAGCTGCTGTCACATGAAGAGCTCTCAGGATGTCTGTCGCTTGTGGTGGGGCTGTGTTACAGAGGAATTCATGGTGCATGGCTCTAGGGACCATTCAGTGCAATTCCCTGAAGTCAGGGGATGCATTGCAGGGGGGAGCTTGGCTCAGGGAATTGTTTCTTTGGTTTGGTGGGGTTTAGTGCTGGTGTCAGTGAGCTGCTGCATCCCTGTGGCTCTGGGGTGGTGACTAAGCCAGGGATGCAGATGGCTCTGCTGCACTGGGGAGTCCCATCCTGCCTCTCCCTCAGCACCTGCCTGAAGAGACTGGAGCAGTGGTGCTGGAGGGAGTGGACTGGGATCAGTTGTCTGCTAGCAACCAATGCAAAGCCTCTTTTGATCTATCCGGGGCCTGTTTTGATGAATAAAATCTTGATGCTGATAGCGATAAGAGTTACCCGAGCAGGCGGGAGAAGAACTTTGATGTGCTGGTTTAGCAGGGCCATAAGCAATGAGGAAATGACAGACCCATCTGTCTTCGATATTAGTGCCAGTAATTAGTGTTCCATACTCGAATGATATTTGGGCAATGGGAGCGCCTAAGTAGAGAGATATTGTCACTGTCTCTCTTGGTCACTGTTGGTCTGCAGGTACAAGCACTGTCCATCTTCAAGGCAGGCCTTCTGAACCTGTTTTAGGAAGTGCCTGAGAGCAGCTTTTGGGGTTGAAAAACAACAAGCAGCACCCCTGGTGGTATTATTTTTCCTTTGGTTGGGTTGAGCCTAGCGGGGCAGGCTGAGCCCAGATTACGCTGCGTGCTCTGTGCTGTCCCTCCTCGCTGCTGAATGCAGCTCTCTTGATGCAGCCTCACGTGGCTGCAGAGAGGCACAATGAGGATTTGAGCACAGCCAGCCCTTTCCAGGCGTGTCTCCCACTGCCTGCAGGTGAGCAGGCTGAGCCTGGGCTCTCCCAGCCCCGAGCATTTTCCTCCCGGCTTCCTACGGACCGCCTCGGCAGTGAGGGAGGATCAGGAGGAGGGGAGCAGCAAGGCGTGTGCCGGGCTCCGGCACAGCCGGTGGCAGCAGCAGCAATTCAGTAAGTCAGACTGCACCATTTTCTTCTCACCCTGCGTGAAGGCGATGTGAGAAGCTGACGGGAGCTGCCCCCTCCTCCTCTCACTGGGGATGCTGAAGTGGAGCCCTCCTCCTAGCCAGAAGACGCAGTCTCTCCGGAGGAATCCCAAAAGACCTTCCCAATTTGGTGATGTGTGTTTAAAGGCCGATTTTTCTTTTCCTTTTTTTTTCCCCCTCTCTGGTTTTTTTTTTTTTCTTCCTTCCCAGCTGAGTCTGAAGCCCGCCTTCTCTTGCAGGCACCACCAAGCTGAAGGGCTTGCAGCCTTCTAGGAGGGATTTTCTGGCTGCTCGCGTGTGTGTGGCTGTGGGCACTTTGGCACCCTGCGTGCGGGCCACGGCTCTGCTGCTCCCCAGCCATGGGTGCTGCAGGGGCTGGGGCAGAGCTGTGACCTTTCCTGGGCTGCCCGAGGAGGAAGAGTGGATTACGCCGTGAACTTGTGGCTCGCAGCCAGTGACCTTGTGGAAAAAATAAATCACCTGGATAGCCGCGTGTGCTGGGGACAGCTTCCTTGGGGCTGGGCTTCTCCTCGCCAAAATGGCTCACGCGGCCGCTTCCATTAAAAAAGTTCGAGAGTCTGAAATCGAAGAGAGGGAGAGAAACCTTGAGAAGGAAAGGAAAAGGCAGCGGAAAATCTCTAGGGCTGATCGGAAACGCAAGGTATGAGGGGGAAACCAGCCCCCTTCTCCCTTTCCCCCCACCCTTCCTCTGTCTGTGCAGCACTTGACAGGTGTTTGCTGCCATGTGCAATGCTCTCCCCTTCATTTTCCAGACCTTTCCCATCAAATTTCCCTTTTGCATCCCTTCCCATCCCCTCTGAGTCCTGCTGTGGTCTTAGCCCATCTGCAGTGAGATTAAAGTGCTGCCAGCCATGGCAGCCCACAGCCATGCAGGGAACATGTACATAAAGATGACATGCTGTATCTCCACTTTCCCTTCATCCCAGAAGGCCTGGAGCTCCCTGCCATCATTCCCAGCCAGGTGCTCCAAGCTCCTGGCTGATCTGGAGAAGTTGTCAAGGCAGGGAGGTGACTGTGCTTGTGCTTTACAGTGCCAAGGTGCATTTCTCTACTTCACAACAGCATGTCTCCCCCGTTTCCCATTTTTAGTTCCGCTTCTCACCCCCTCAGCAATGCTCAGTGCTGTGTGTAGGACCCGCCTTGGGGTGCTGGGAGCATCAGCTGAGCTGTGTTGCAGTTTTTGGGTGTCACAAAAGGGATTCTGGGCTTGCCGCTGTGATTCAGTGTATTTACATTGCACACTGCAGGTATATTTGTCTAGGCAGGGCCTGGCACACAAGTCTGCAATCTGACGGGTTTGCCTCTGTTACTGATGGCAATTTCTAGTTTTCTTAAGGTATAGCTCTTTAGATTGTTCTGACTTTGGGGAGGTTTCTCATGATTTATAATTAATTGTTGTTTTCCTTCTGTGTTAGAGGGAATATCTCTCATTGTCTTGGGATGAAAAAATAGAGAACAATAAGAAAATCAATAGAAGTCATTTGTTTGCCAAATCACTCTATAGTTTCCAGACACAAAAAATACAGTAGTGGAGAAAATACTAAAATGAAGATTCTGTTGGTCTCAGCTTTAGGACTGTGATACATGGGAGTGCCTGTGTTAATGCTTTCTCATTGCTGTTTCTTTTCTTCCATCTCTGGATTCTGTGGCTTGTGATACCCATTAACCCATTCCCTGACTCTGTGTTTTTATCCATTCTTTGTTAATTTCTCTGGAAAATATCAAGAGGCAATTCCCCCCCCTGCCCCTCTCCCCTTTCTGCTACATTGCACGTAAACACAGATATCTGTGAAAATAAAAGCCTAGAATTCAACCATGTGATGTTTGAATTTACAGATCCTTTTGGCAGATCTCTAGAATTCAGAAGCCATCTGCTCCCTTGGCATACCTGGACAGTTTTAAATTTGTTTTGCATTCAGTCTTAAGGCGTTTTTATATTCTGAACTGCATGGCTTAAATAAAATAACAGAGGCCGTTTGATGCCTTTGGGACCTCTGGGTGTGATCTCCATGACTTTTCAAACGCTCACTTTGAGTTTATTCAGTCACATCCAAATTGTCTTTATCAAAACCAGGAATGTCATTTATCATGGATGCAGTGTCTGGATGCTGGGCAGGGCTGCTTGAGCAGATTGTGATTACTCTCCTAATCCCTTAAATGGGGCACTGCAGCATAAGGGAGTTTTTGTGATTACATTTTTGATTGTGGAATCCTCTGCAAAACAGCCTTTTTAAAAAATGTACTTAATGTGTAGATGTCCTTGCTGGAAGGGCTTTTTTTTCCTGTCTGCCCAGCACCCATCTCAGTTACTTAATTGCAGCGTGTGTTGTTTTTCCCGATTGTCACAAGTCCTATTTCCTCAACGTGTTTGATTGCAATGCCTGTTGGACTGCTTCAATTAAAGCTGGATGGAATTAATGCTGTCCCTCCTGCTATCTCTCTTCCCAGAGTGCAGCATATCCCTGGCTGCCAGCAGACAGGCTCAGGCCACATCCCTTTTGGTAACCGTGTGTGCTGATGCAGGCTCCTCACCAGATTGCTGGATCCAGAGATCACCAGCAGGCTTTGCTTAGGAAACACAGGGAACACTCCAGTACTTGGTGCCTTTCCTCCTTTTTAATATTCCACCCCTGCTCCTGTCTGCCTTCTACTGCGGCTGTACCTTGCTGTTACATAAACAAGTGCCTGGCTGCACCCTAAACTTGCCTTCAGTCAGATGGTCAGGGGGTGGGTCATCCTGGGCTTTTCCATCCTGCTGCTGCTGCTGCAGGATGCACACAGCAGCACAGCCATGAGTTGTTTATGTCTGTATCTGTACACGCCCGTGCTGTGCACAATGCAGGGTGTAGAGCAGAAATGTGGGCTTGTATGCGCACCCATCACACATACACATAACAACCCAAATAGAGAATATATGCTACATGCCGTCTTTTTATTTAATCATCGGTTTAAGTGAGGTACATATCTGTGAGATATTTATGTATCTGTCACTTTAATTCCTGAAGAGCAATAAATGGTTTTACTGTGAAATGGGATTATCTCCTAGTAGGGGCCCGCCCAGTTCTTGTTGGCTTTCTTGGAAAATGGAGGCTAGGAACAAATTAGATGTGCAGGTCCATGAGAGGCAAAATGCAAATGAATATATTTTTGTTTGCTCTCAGCACTTAGAGTGTTTCTGCATAGGGGGAATCTGATTCCAACTTTGCGATTTGTTTGAAAGGCCTTACACTGCAGTGGGTGGATTTTCCCTACAATAGAGATCCATTTTGTTTGTGGAAGGATCATTGGAGTGGGGCAATGTGTCAGGTGCTGTGGGCTGTCTTTCCCAACCCTCACTTGGATACGTGCTCTGCACCAGTATGTGCCGAGTGCACAAAGTGCTCCTTTGGCCTCGTGATAGAAACTTTTCCTGTGTCCCTGGAACATCCTGATTATGCAAAAGAGGATAAATGAAGGGCCATGGCTTTAGGTCTTCCACTCCGTCAGGATGCAGGGCATCTGTTAGTACCATGCCACCCTTCTCCGGGCTCCCAGGGATGCTGCAGGGTGTGGGCTCATTGTTCCTCTGCCTCTTGAGTGTTTTGCCATGTGACCATCACCTGTCTGGGAGCAGCACTGCAAGCTGGCTGCAGCCTGTGCTGCTGGGCTGGGACTAGAACGTTCTGAGATGTTGTCACAGCTGCTGCCTGATGCAGCCCCGGGCCCTCACAGGCCCCTGGCCAGCAGGAGCAGTGAGCTGCTCACATCCTCTCTTGGCCAGCCTTAATGGTTCTTTAAGGATGAACAGAATAATTCCATGCTCAAAAACTGGGAAAAGGATTTTGCACACTGAAGACTTTCTCTTGTGTTTTTTTTGAGATTGACTCATTTGATTTTAAAAACCGGTCGACAAGATGTAGCTGTGCTTATCTTGCATCCAAGTTGGAAATTTTCCCTTTTATGCAGGTCTGACCTTTTCTTGCAGTGTGGAAACAAGGGTACTGGTGCAAACATGCGTATGTAAATAGCTCTCCACCTTCTGAATAATTGTATGGGTACCCTATGTGTCAAGAACATTAAATGTGTCAAGAACATTAAAAACCAGGTACTAACACAGCAGGTGAGCAGCTTCAAATATATAGATTTTATGGCAATTTAATTCCATTTTGCCTAAATCCAGGATACATAAGGCCCAGCTCCACTGGCCTCTCGGCGCCTTTGGAGAGAGCTGCCTGTGGCTCACCCTTTGCAGAGTGAGGTAAGGGAACTGGGGTGGTTCTGTGACCGTCACTCTCTGAGTCAGCAGCCAAGCTGGAATTACAGCCTGGGAATCCAGCTGCCTAGCCCCTGGCTCTATGTAACACATGCTTGCTTCTCGCTGTCTAAAGAACTTCTCAAAGCAGACATAGCTTCCTGTTTCTGCATGTGACAAGTGTTGAAAAGATTTTTGAAAGCCCACATAAAATCCCAAAGAAAAAAACTGTTATAAAAATGGATTCTACTGCCAAATGAAACTGGTTTTGGAATGTCACAGATGTGGTAAGCTGATGGCTGTTACCATTTTGCCATCAGTCATGGCGACAGAGTTTGACATCTGGTCTGTACTGGCAGTAGTTGGGTGTTTATTCAGTATTTTTAAAAAGGTTAAAAAAACTTTTATACCTTTTTTCAGGCCAGATTCATGAGTTCAGCCTTCTTAGCATAAAATGTTCTACAGCATCTGGAATATCCATCACTGTTTGCTAAAAGAAATTGAGAACCAATGGCATCAGGTGAATTTTGTCCTTCCCTTGACACCCTAAGCACAGCTGAAGCTCACACAGAGCTACTGCTGGACAATACCTGCAGAAAGACAAGGATGGAGGGATTCTGCTCCTAGCAGAATTCCACTGTGTGTGGGGAAGAGTCAACGTGCACTAAGTGCCTTCCATTATGGAGCTGCAGGAGACAGGAAATGAGTTTGCTTTGTTTTACCTCAACAGCAGACATTGTTTCATATTACCATCTCCTTTTTCACAAAAGAAGAAAATGAAAGACTTCTTACATTCTAGAAAATGTTGTCAGATTTGTCTTAAATCCAGGCCCACTTGAATTTCAAGCACAACTTTGGCAGGGAGGGTGGCTGTTTGTCATTGGGTACATGGGCTCTGCACTGAGGCTGGCAGCCCCACAGTTCATCCCTTTGGAAAGGGCCAGAGTTCAGGGAGGAAAGAGGATGTGGAGGAACGAAGGAGTGCTTGGTGCTCTAGAAAAAGGCATCCTGAGGAGGAGGAAGTCATGCAGAGAGCCAGTTCTTTGCTCTTGGACACTCTTGTGTGGTTCATGGATGCCAGCCACTATTTCACCTGGTGTGAACCTGCTCTGGGATCCCTGTGGAGTTCCTGTCAGGATAAGGAAGGGAAAAAGTCTCTCACTGCTTGACCTCTGTGTGCTGGAGCTTTCAAGGTTCATTGCAGCTTTAACCTGCTGTTCTTTCCTTAGCGCTGAATATGTCTTGTCTGTTCAGAGTTGTGTTTGTTGCCTCGGCAAATGTCTCTGTGATTCACTGGAGTTTCTAGATGTTTCAAATGCCTCTCCAGCCATGAAAAAAAACCTTTTTGGTGTTTTGTAATGGAGTGTTTGTGTAGGAGGTGCCTATTCCTGATACCCTTTGAGCGTTTTCCTTCTGTATCTCAAGCTAATATTTTCCTTGTGAAGCTATTTCTGGGGGTGAAAATAATACCTTGCTGGTTTGCTTCCTTGTGAAATGGAGCTTCTTTGGATGACATTGCACTTCAGAATAGATTGGGACTTGCTGCTTCATTTTCTCCATATCCTGTTTGAGGGGTGTGATGTGCATGGGCACAAATACATGGTGTTCTGAAGGGAAGCAAGATTGATGATCTCCAATTCCCTCGCTTCTGATGGGAAATGAGCAATTTTCAAGTTTAAATTTGCTCACCTTTATGTTGTTGTCTAATCATTCCTTGATTTATATGTGGTATTTCAGTTAATTTCCTTGGTAACTTTTGAAACACAGGATTTATTCAATCTTAATAAATCATATGTAGACAGTATTTCAAAACACAGATAATTTATCTCAATGTGGTATTGGTATTGTGAGTGACTGTGCCTCTTCAGAAGTTTAAGTTGAATTAATCCATAGCTGGAATACTGGGGAAAAGATTAACAGGGTCTGTCAGCTCTATTGTGTGAGACACTAGATGCAGGAGGAGGAAAATGTGTTCCTGGAATGCTAAATCCCTCAGCATTGTAAAGTTTGTGGGTGCAATACAGTGTCATGGCAGACACTTAGGATTTTATGGCAGCATTAACTCATTATGTGATTGTTTCTAAAAAGTTATGAAAGTGTCCAAAATGCCCAAGTTTCCATCTCTCCCTTTGTCTTTATCAGTGAAAAGAACTTCTGCTGAGCTTTTAAAAGAGCAGCCTAGAGAGAGGAGAAATGTCACCACCTGCCTACGGTGACTGTCCACCTATCCTGTCTCTGCAAATTTAACTTAGCATGAAAGATTTAAAAAAGTTGAGAGAGCATTTGCACATTGTAGGAAATCATCCATAATAAACTTTTGTCACTTTGGGGATGGATTTGTTGAATCCTCCTTGTGAAATATTTTGTGTCCTTTAAATTCATTACTTTTCCTGCACCACTGGAAGAATTATTATATGATGTTTGGGTAGCTTTGTGTTAAGCAATTAAAAAAATGTTTAATGAGGATGTCAGATGTTAAATTGTGAAGTGTCAAGCTTTTTGAAATCTAGCTTCTGTAATTTAGTCCCTCAGGCTTTTCCACTGAACTCCTGGGGAAAGTTTGGCACCTGAAGTGAGAGCAGCATATGAGCTCTGGGTTGATGGTTTAATGGGGAAAGCTGGAGCCATGCCTGGGGGATGTATTGCCAATCTATAGTGCATGCAGAGGGTGGGAGTAGGGAGCAGGAGTGCTGCCATCCAGGGCACCACCTCCTTCCTGAGATGGTGCCACACACTACAGCTGGCAGGCAGATGGATTGTCACACTTTATTGACCTGGCTCTGCTCACAAAACGTCTTCTGGGTTACTTTTTGGGAATGTGGGTGGTACTTCACGTTGTGTAAAAAAGAATTCCTGTTCTCTGGGTCAGTCTCAGGCAGTTCCTTTGTGCACTCATGGTACTGGTAGTTTTGTTTGAACATCTGACGAGCTCTTCCATACATCTTGATGAATGTGCGTGTTAGCAACCTGTCGTTTTAGTCTTAGACAGCAAAAATCAATATTTTTCCCCTATTCACTCCATGGGGTTATCCAGGTAGGTTTAGATATTCCCCGTTGTTACACAGTTGGGGAATACAACAGCTCCTATTATATGCTCCAATATGTAGTATTGGAGCACATAACAGGAATTACTGAAATCTGAGGAATGTAATTCAGTGAATTTCAGGTGGTTCACAGAGGTGGTGCACTTCAAGGGTTTTCACTTGGGAATTATTTGTGGAAGTTCCATGTATTGTAAATATATTTAGTGTGTTGCTTATAGTTTTTTCAGACTTGCTTCAAAACCACGTTAACACTCATTCCTATGCTAAGGCCTTCCACATACGGATCAATACAGATTAATTGCTAGCTGCCCTTTTATAAGTGACTGAAAACAAAGGCTGCAATTAAAAAAATGTCTGTAATTACCTTCATTTTGTTGATGCTAATGAAGGATTTAGCATGTTAACCTCCCCAAAACCTAGCAGGTTCATTAGCTGCTTAGGGCTTTGGAGAAGAGACATTTTGGGGAGGTGAGCCTAAGTAGGTTTCAGAGTACACATTTCTGTTTAAGGTCAGCTTTTTGTCCTCCAGCAGAATCCTTTTCTGATGAAGATAGGATAAGAATGAACAGAAGGAGGAAGGGAAGAGATGTAACGCAAGATTTTAAGTTACCCTATTTGCCTGTGCTCTCAAATAGTCCAGTGAAACTGATTGTCTGGGTCAGGAAAAACTCAGTGTTTCATATTTAGCAAATATTAATGGGATGCTGCTCTTGTACGTGACCTGAGGAGGGATGTGGATTTCTTTTGGCCTGATAATTTAGATCTGCCTTCTCTTTATTCCTGTATTTGAAATAAGGCAGCATTGACAAGTGGTGTTCACCCAAAATGAGTGTAGCTCTTATTTCCCCAGGCTGGTAGAAAATTATTTCAGCCGATAGAACCATATTACAAGCCTTTCTAAGCTGTTTTAGGTTGAATAATTTAAGCTTATTTTAAATTATTAACTATTTCTGGCCTGTGCTATGGCAGGATGTCTAAGAGAGACATGTCACTGCTCAAAACCAGTGAGGCTGGTGCAACAGGAGACTGGAGCAGATAAAAGCCACTTCGTGCCTCGCTGCTCAGGCCATGATTTACTGGGGACTGCCTGGATCCACTGGAGCCTTCTTGTTCCCCTGCTTTATTTCTTTTTAAAGGCACCAGTGCACCAGGGAGGATGAAATCACGTGCATTTTGTTGACTTTAGTCTCACTGCTGGAGCAAGAGGAGGCAGTAACTAAGATATCCCAAAAGACCCCCATACACGAGTGGAGAATAGTTAAGCTCAGCAAACCTTTTCTATTTTTGCTGATGAACATGGTGCTGGACATCAAAGCTACCCAAAGGAAAATATTTGTTGCTGCCATCCATATTCCTAGGCCAGGGAGACTCAGTTCTGCTTAGTTAACTCAGGTAACAGTGCAAGTTATCTCTGTTTTAGCCTCTCCACAGGATGTCCATGGATTTAATATCAGCTCTGTTTAGTTACTGCTGGGAGTCAGGGAATCACAGAAGGGTTTGGGTCAGAAGGGTTCTTAAAGCCCATCTCATTCCAACCCCTGCCACGAGCAGGGGCACCCTCCACTGGACCAGGGCGCTCAGGGCCCCATCCAGCCTGGCCTTGGACACTCCCAGGGATGGGGCACCCACAGCTTCTCTGGATGACCTGTGCCAGAACCTCCCCACCTTCACAGGAGAGAATTTCTCCAGTTATTCTATCTGGTCCTGCCCTCATTCAGTGTGAAGCTGTTGCCCCTTGTTATTGAAATAACACTCTTGCATGATATACACCAAAACCTCAAAATTTTATGTAACAGCAAAAGGAAAACCAGCAGTTTTCCAAATGATACCTATTTCTCTTTATCTTGTTCGTGGAAAAGCTTATGAACAGACACCCATTTGAAAGTGTTTTGGTACTGTGGAATGACTTAGCAGGATGAATTGAATAAAATCTAAAATGCTGATGTGAGCCTTAAATTGCCGAGTCAAGCTGCTGTGTGCAGAGCAGGGTGGCTTTCATGAGCATGGATTTATTTTGCAAAATTTGACATTTGCTGGAGACAAAAAGGGATACAGATTAAAAATATATTTTATCTGGTCAGTGCAACTGCTGTATCATAGTTAAATTTTCCTGAGGAAATACACGGAGACTCCATGGCAACTAGATGAGATGTCCGCTATATTCTCCATGCTGCTGCTGCTGCATTTTCTTGGGAGAATCCAGCCATCCCCCACCGCCCCCACAGCCTAGCTGGGCTTGGCAAAAGGCAGCTGCAGCCACTGGCCACTGACTGCACCAGGGGTATTTTTGGGATCGTGAAAAATCCCCCAAGTTGTATTTTTTTCCTTTCTTTTCTTGGTGAGGACAGCACAAAGCCTGCAGTACTGTCTGAAGGGTAGACAAACCACTCAGGCACTCCTTCGGTGATAATTGATGTACTAACCTCTGCTTTCCTGGGATGCAGGTGTTAGCACTGGGTGCTTCAACACAGCTCTGTGCACCCTCAAGTGCTGCAGGCTGTTAGGCTGGTGATGAAGCCCTGGAAAGGGTTTCCCAAAGAAGTGAAAGCAGAAATAATTAATAGCTGTTCCCAGAGCCAGCTCTGCATTGCAGCACGAGTTCTCCCAAGCCTAAGGAAGTACATGCTTGGCTGCCTTCCCCGGGTTTCTAAGGAAGCCCAGCACTGGACCTGTGTGATTTGGGGGTTGCTGATGCTCCCGGTGCCTGCGGCGTGGCAGTGCAGTGCCGGTGGGAGGGCAGGTAGGAGGCATTGCCCTGCAGAGCCAGCACAGGGCTCGGTGTCCCTCCCAGTTCCATTTGTCCCTGCAGCCGTGGAACAGAGCTCTGCCACCAACCTTGGTGTGTTTGCTCTGAGCAGTGCTTGGGAATTCATTAAATCAGAGGAGTGAAGGAAATTGTCTGAGGGCAGCTTAGGAGGAACCAGTCCTGCTACAGCTGCTGAATATGCAGGTGGTTGTAAAGGTTAATTAACACCGGTTTTCTCTTTATAGCCATCATCTGGCTGGGTTTAGCAGCACACATTCCATTTTTTTGGGCAATAAACCATCATTATGTTGTAGTCTCTGCATAGTTGTAATAATGATCATTGGCCCAGAAGTGTGAAACACAGGAAGGAGTATTTTATCCTTTTTAAACCAACTTCAATGTGCAAGCTTAATGATACAAAAGCAGAAGGCTTGAGAGGAAGCAGCCTCCTTCTGGAAGAGGTGTTTGAGATGGAGAAGAATAATTTATAGATAGGGAACTGTAATTAAAGGTTATAAAGGAGCACTTGCTTTTATAACACTATATCTTATAACCTTAATTCTTAGTATAACTTAACCCTGAAAGATTTGCCAATAATTTCAGGAGATTTAGGCTATTTTCCAGATGATTTCAGCCAGGAGATAATTCACCTCCTATTGCATAACCATCTTAGTGATTTATATTTTCCAATGTAATTTTTAAACATGTGTGCACTTTCTGTAATACAGCTCTGTGATTGAAGGACAGATTATGTACGGTGGGAAATAATGTCACGCAAATGTACCTTGAGGTCCAAAATGTTCTTTATGTAATTCTTAGGTTCTGTGACCCGTCCTGTTCAAATCACCCTGTTGTTGGCACCAGGAGAATCTTGGTGTTCTGGCACTATTTATAAATTTATTATCCTTCTAAAAATAATGATTAAAATAAGTGGAGAAGCAGAAAGCACTGGAAAATCCCAAATGGAATTGGAGAGAAATCTGCAAAGGCAGAGGGGTAAAATGAAGGTGGTTTTTCCCAACACCTGGAACTCGAGATGCCCATGTGCCTTTTGCAGAGCAAACATGCTTCCTTGCAGAGCATCTAGTGCACTTCTAGCCCATCTGAACAAAAGTTCTAAATATTCTTCTCTGGTTTTACTTTTGACAGTCATTTGTAGCAGTTGAGATTGTTCCAATCAATGATCCTTTCAGTTCTGTAAGGACTATCTGCAATATGTTTTGCTGTCTATTTTATCCTGTAATCTCCCATTACTTAATATATGGGACTATGAGTAATGCCTTGAGATTATTAATACAGAAGCTTGCTTGAACTTTAACCTCCTCAGAGATTGTGGAGGTGGGAGACCCCTGTTAGTGAAAAACAGAATCAAAGAATGAACAAAAATCTTCCTAAGTGTTGCTTCAGGGCATCAGTGTCTTTATCTTGGATATTTGTGAAAGTGTTAAAAAATTAAAAATAGGTGCTTTCCTGCTGTGCAAAGACAGAGCAGCATCAGGTGGTGGTTGCTGATCAGGCAAGAAAGAGTCCAAGTTTTGCCATGTAGGAGTTGTCAGACACTGGAACAGACTGCCAGGGCCATGGTGGAGTCACCATCCCTGGAGGGGTTTGAAAGACGTGTGGATGTGGCACTTGGAAACATGGGTTAGTGGTGGCTTGGCAGTGCTGGGGGAGCACATGGATCTTGTCCATCCTAAATTACTTCATGATTCTGTGGCTGATCAATGAGGCTGTGGCTTGTAGAGAATCTGGCTGACAGATCTGCCACGGGGTTTATTTACTTGGATTTTCATCCTAGACAGTCCTTTAGTGCTGGAGGGAGTTGGAGCAGTGAGGGAGGGAGGGAGGACCTCCTGGTCTGGGATAAACTGATCCTACTGTGATCCAAAGGCTAAGGCCAGGCTCACTTCAGTGGGTGCTGGAGCAGCCTCATGGAGAATGGATAAGAATAGACAAATACTCATTTAATCAGACAGCTGCTTCCCCTGTGGTGTTGATATCTCCCCACAAATGAGTCATCTCTGCAGTAATAAAGAATTTCATTTGTCACTGTGAGTGCAGCAGGACTTTTGGACCTCACACATAGGACCTGAGGTCTTTAACTTAATATTCCTTTGGGCTGGGAAATGGTAGCCTCTTCAAGTATTTTATTATACAAAATTGCTTTATTTTAGAGCATCATTGCTTAATAGATGTGCTTTTACTTATCTTGGGAGTTTGTCTATTGTTTAGCTTACAAAATCCTTCCCCCCACCCCGCCATTATTTTTACTCATTGTGATTCACATTATTTTTAGTAATCTGATGAAGTCATGAGATGTGGGGCTTGATCAGTGGCTGCCTTCATGATTTCAGGATGAAATATTTGCATGTACTCTTTGACTTCATCAGTGTTGGATTGCATTGTCATATGACTGCTTTAAAGGCATTTGTGTTGTTCTGAAAGGCAACTTGCTGTTGTTCTGAAAGATCATCTGGATTGAGTTCTGAAGCTACAAGTCTGTAGGAAAGAATAAGTTTTGTGCTGCATTCTACAAAATAGGGAGTTGCTTCCAATGAGATGGGAATTGTAGTTCCTCTTCCCTGTCTTTAAAAAATATTTATTTACTGTAGTACAGACTAAGGAGCAGTATAGAAATTTTTTTTCTGTCGATGAGCACTTAAAGAACTCCATGGGACTTCCCAGCTCAGGCTGGTTGTAGGAGAAAGTGCTGCTCTCACAAAGGAAGGGTAATAGGAGGCAGGTTGGGATAAATTGGAATCTATTTCTGACCTTGCCTATTACCTAATAGGAAGTATATTAATTTTCCATTCCATGTAATTGAAATTTTGTATTTTTCTGTCCCAGTTGGTCTTGGGAAGATGCTGTCAGAGAGGAAAGATGGAAATCCAGTACTGAGAGAAGGTGTTGAAGAAGGGAGTGGTTTGTAGAGGTTCTGACCTATTTTCCATCTTGTCACTGCCTTAGGGCCAATTTTTGATGTGGGGCCATGAAGGCCAAATAAATGAGCTGTAGCAGAGACAGAGTGGGGCTGGCAAGAGGTAATGCAGATGGGAAAAGGTACTCCCAGCTGGAAGAGGCTGGATGTCCTGAGAGATGTCATTCTCTGCTGCTTACTTGAGTTCTCCTGCCTGTCTTGGGCAGAAAGTCTTGGGACTTTGTTAAGGATGGGTGGGGGAGCGGTCATGGCCAAGGGTTCTCTCTCAGTGCCTGGGACACTGTAGGGTATATAGGAGAATTCAGTAGCATAATGTATTTGGTAATGATCAAATGTTACAGTTACAATTTAGCATAAAATTTCCAATAAATGTTGTAGCCCTTTTCTTGCCATTGAAAATTTGGAAAGATTATTCAGTAATTTTTTTATGCAAGTAAATGCAAGATTATTTAGCAAATTTTTGTGTTTCTTGCTGGCAGTAAATCTGTGGGTTTATGTATGTTTGGGGTTTTTGCTGCTTTGTCTATTTTAACTGAGCTCCTTTAATGGACCTTACTCACACCTAATTTTGGTTCTTATGTAATTATGCTTTTCTTAAAATTGCATTGTTGGGTTTTGAGAGAAACCAGTTTTTCTGTGTGGATCTGTTCATGCAGCACGTTCCTTTCCACAGCTTATGGCTTCCAGGCAAGCCAGCTGAGTGTTGTTCATTAGTTATCAGTTCAGAGGTACCAGGCCGAGAAGGGCTAACTCCTGTTTGCAGTGCAGTTTAAATCTGGGCTTGTGTCGCTGAGGGCAGTTGTTGTGTGAATCCCATCTGCGGCTGCTACTGAGAACTGCAGAGAACCTGTGAAGATCTTCCTCTTCGACTTCAGAAGTTTGTGAGGTTTTTTTTTTTGGTGAAAGTTGTTGTTCTGTTCCATGCTTCCCTGAATTTTCCAATATTTTATCTACAAAGCTAAAGTTTATTTGATTATCTCTTTCTTATGTGTTTATTTCTCATAAGAATGTGAAGTTATTAAAACCTTGGTTACTTTGCCTCTTGTTTAGCAGCCACAGGTTGTGCACCATTACTGTGCATCTCACAATATCATGAGTTAGGAATGGCTGCTGGAGACAGCTTTACAGCATTCTTAGGGTTTCTCTGCAGATAAATGGCTCAGTTTTGTCATTGTGCCTTTCTTGGCTCTCTCTAATTTTTAGGCACTGCTGGTTTTAACAATCCTGAGAGACTACAGTGCCCAAGCACTTGCTTTGTCAGTTGGTCATAATCTCCCAATTCCTAATTTATTCATTATTCAGAACTACAGCAGAATTTGATGCAGATTTGTTTACAAACTATGTGCTTTTCCCAATGACCTTTGGTGCTTCTATCAACTTTATGGAGGTGATTTGGTTTTTTCCCAGGGTGGCAGGCCTCCAGTAGGTGATGACTGATGTGAAGGTGTGTTTTCAATCACAAGATCTCAAATTGTCTATTTAGAACTGCATGTGTGGCTGTGGTAATGAAGTTCAGTCACTTACTCAGCAGACTTATTTGTTTTTCACGCTATTCTGGCCCTCGTTTGGATGATGTATGTCACTATAAGGCACAAATTGCTTGCTTACAGAAACAAAAATTCTTGATTGTACTCTGTTAGAACCCTTTTGATCAGAGGGAATTGCTTTTGGAAGATTGGAATCTTTTATTTATCATCTACTGCAACTCCGTCAGTGCAGGGAAAGGCAAAATATTAGACAGGAGTGATACAAACCCAAGCTTTCAAGTACTGTTTGTTGACATGTGACGAATAGAGCAGATAATTTTTTGCTTTCATGACTCACTCTTTCTTCAAAAATTGGGCAGATGAAGCCTTTGAAGCTTGCTTGAGTGTGTTCATCTGTACCAGAGCCTTGTTAGAGGCAGAGACTCGGAGTCAGGAATGCTGCATTGTGTTTTGTTTTCCCAAGTAGCTGTCAGTGCCATTAGCTGAGCACATAAAACATGGATTTAATATTGAAGAATAGAAAAAATGCAGTTTTATGGCTGCATTTCGACTAAATGTGGGTGCACTGGGCATGGCCAGGTTGTTTTAAGCATTCTTACAGGTGTATTCAGTGTGTGTGTACCTGTACCTAGATCAGTGTGCATTAACTCAGATTGGTATGGGAATTGGGGCATTAGGTTTAGTTTCTTTTCAGTGGCACAAATATTCTCTTTATGTTTCTAGTTTAACCATCAAGAGCAAGTCATTAAAGCAAGTATTCAAGATATAATGATTTTCTAAAGTGAATTATAGTAACTCTCATTTCTAAGAGATGTGTTTAATGGACCCCAAGATAACAGACACAAGGTGCAAAATAAAATAGAAACCAAGTAAATGAACTCTGGCTTTTCACTTAAGAACCTGTGATGAACCACTTTGTATCATTTACCATCAGTGATTCACCATGACAGCAGCCATTAGTACAATGGGTGAGGAAAAGCTAAAGTCAGGGCACAATACTAACCAAAAGTATGTAATTCTTTGAGAATTCCTGAGAATGTGCTCTTTAGCAAAGGAAAAATGACATATTTAACATTGTTATTTCATTCCTCATTGAATTAATTGATTCTGTTAAGCTACAGTTAAGGAAAAGATGCAACACATGGCAGACTTTATACGTTGTATTCCTATGTATATGAGGCAAACTGTCTGTTATATATGAAATAGGTGGTCCCCCCACAAACTGATTTTATGTTAAAAAAGGCAATATTTAGTTTTGAAAGTTGTGTCAAACTCATAGGAAATCCAACAGAAGTGAGAATTTCAGAAGCCTCTGCATTTCAGCAACAAGAGCTTAGGAGACTTGGGTTTTTCAGAATCAGCAGTGAGCTCCTGCTGATGTATTCAGAAGAGAAAATCCAATTATTTTCTTGGAGAATTGAGGCTTTACTTGATATTCCAAATTCAGAATGTGATAGCTTCACAATATCCTACAAGATGGGTTAAGGCAGAATTAGTATCTGATCTGTGTTAAGGAAGAAAAATCAGAGCTAATAAAGGACAAGAGATTTTGTTTAGATTTAGACTGATACAAATGGGCACCAATTAGAGCTTAGTGCCACAGGAGGATATAACAACCATGAAATATTCAAAGAATGCCTTAGTTCTGTTGAAATGAGCAAAAAAGCTATTTGGGGCATGAGAAGTGATAATTTACTTTATAGCTATGTTGGCATGGGTGGGCCAGAGCTGCATCTTAACACTTTACCCTCAGGCTAATGTTGAATATTTCTCTGTGCATTGATTTTTAGTGATTAGTCAACAATGCCTGTAAGATTTCCCTCGTGTTACTCAGTGTTTCATGTTAACATGTGTCTTTCATTGCCCATGAGGTGGAACCAAGACTGAGAGAGAAAATAAATATCGGCTGCACTTTTTGTGAGAAAAATAGGTGATACATAAACTTCTGTGCCTGTGAGGGCATCTCTATGAAATCTGGGGTTGTTTCTGCCTTCTTGTGCCACACCTGTCATCCAAAGGCTCCTGTATCTGTAAAGAAAGGCTGTGTTTTATCTGTGGAATGCTGGAGGCTCAGGTGCCTTTTTGTATTTATTTCATACTTTCCTATCCATGAAAGAATTTTTTTCTGGATCTGTAGCTGCAGTGATTAAACCTCAGGTTATCTCATTCCTTTTTTTCATAGTGGCTAAAATATATATGGTGCCACTTGGATTAAGAGCTGTCCAGAGAGGATCATTAGACTTAATGTGTCAAATGATTCACCATCAAAAGCAGAGCAAGTCTTCTATAAATGGCACAAAATAGATTTTTGCAATTGATTGGACTCAATATATTTAAGTCAAAGAGGATTTTTTTTGCTAGGTTCTCTGGAGCAGACAATGGCCCCTTTGTAAAGGCTGCTTAGGCTTTGGGAATTGCTTATTGTGGTCTCTGTAACCAGAGGAAGAAAAGGCTGAATTTTTGGGAATAGTGATCTTATCAGTGACATTGTTGTAAAGCATAAAGGTGGACATAAATGATATCAAGTCATGACTCATCAGAGTTTGTCTACATGAGCTCAAGGTCTGACCCAAAATAATTGCTAGAAGCAAGTGAGCTGTGCTGTACTTGACCTTCCCATAGAAAAATCCCCAGGAGTGAAAGACTTCAAATCATTTCAAAGTTTGGGGGATCTAGAAGCGTATAGGTCCCAGTGCAGTCTCTTCTCTCTCTCTCTCTCTCTCTCTCTCTCTCTTCTCTTTTTTTTTTTTTTTAATTACTATATTTAACCATACAAGTGTCATGGGGAATGGCTCTCTGGAGAGAGATTTAACAATAATAAAATGAAGATTTATGTTGCTAACAGTTGTTATTTGCCTTGATACTTGGAACTCTTCTCTCTACATTTTTGCTGTTTTTTTTTTTTTTCTTTTACTAGTAATGGTAAAAAAAAAAAAGATAAAGAAACATTTATCCTGGCAGCACAGCAGTTTTGCTTCTGTTGCTGCCTACCTGGGTGTATGCGACTGACCTTAGTCCTGTTTCATCTTACGGTACTCAAGCTGCGCCATTCCTGGCCTGTGGAATGGTATCCCATCAAATGAAGTTTCCCTCTGGAGATGAGCTTGCAGCTTGGATTTCACTGCTTCTCACTTGCTGGTCTTTGAGGTCTTGGCTGGGATTTTGCAAGTCGCTGCAAAGCAGTGGGTTTGTAGCACACTGCTTTTTTTTTTGATGGCCAGTAGTAACAAACTGAGAGTATCTAGCCATTGCAACATTTATTATGAGAATCTTTGGGAAAGTTGCAATTCCCAAAAGTTTGCTGGGGGCTTTATTGGTTTGTATTGCCCTAAGGCTGACAATCATAAATGCTGCAGGCTTAGAAACACTCAGAGCAGAATGTTTTCCCCATTTGGGGTGAAAAGAGGAACCCTGCCTTAGCATCAGTTCTTGAATACATGGTATACTCTGCTCTCTTTCTTACAGACACTTTAAATTCAATTTCTGAAGGTTTCCTAGGTCAGGGAATAATTGAGGTTTGGAGTTAGTGCTGTGAAAAGGTCTCTTGCACTGCTGAGGAGGGCTGAGCTGCTTTGGCGTGAGCTCTGTGCCTGCCAGCTGTGCCTCTGGGTTTGGTTTCCTCACTGCTGCTGCCTGGGGTGGGTTTGCAGCCCTACCAAGACAGCAAGGAGCATGGGAATACAGAGATACAGCACCATGTTCCCCCACACAGGCTTCCCTCCAACGTGCACTTTGTTAGGATACCATGCCCTGGGTCTGGCAGGACATGAAGATGTTTGCTTTCTGAGCAATTTGCCCTACAGTCTTGGGGCACTTGGACGAACAACAGTAATATTGTTGAAAGGCTCTGGCAGGAAGCTTCTCCACTGTTCTCCCTGTGATGGCTTCACAGATTGTTGCTTTCCACAAGCAGCATTTCCCAGGAATTCCTGTTACTCAAGTTTTCCACCCTTTCCCCTGGAGTGGTGCCTTGTGTTTTCCAGTAAGTTATTTGCATATTAAATAGCTTGCTCTATCCAGAGATTTGTAGTTCCAGTTTATGTTGGAGCCTTGGTTAGATGAACTTTGGTTGAGTCAAGCATTTGGTGGGACTCCTTCTTCCATCCTTTTATTTTGATAACTAAATTAAGAAGTTCTGGCAGTGTGTACACTCCTTTTTATTGTCACGGGGTAATGCTTTGGAAGAGCTGAAGGAACTCATTACCAGCTAATTATGGGCAAGTGAGCCTTGTGCAAACATTCTGGAACAGTTGCCAAGTGCTGGCAAACATGTCAAAAGGGCAAAAGCAACAATTTAACTATTCTGTGCAAGTGTCTATCCAGCATGTATCCATCACAGCACCTGAGGTGATCCATCCTGGAGCGTTCATCAGCAAGGAACAATTACAGAAAATCTCCTCAGGATAATTAACAAAAAGAATAGCCCCATCAATAGTGGGGGGCTAAGGGGAGCTGGGTCTCTTGGATCATAACTGGTGCTGCTGTGGAGGGAAGCTGGGTGGGAATCAATTGGCTGCCATGGAGAGCTGCCTGCTGACGTGCGCTGCCGCACTGGCTATGGATTGAAACTCAAAGGGAAAAGAGTTGGCTGGTTGTTGCAATTCTTTGAGGATCTCTCTGTTTCTGAGGAATTTGGGGCTAAAGTTTTCAAATAGATGCCCAACTTTGCTGGGCTTGGGTGTGCAGGGTGGTATATTCTGCAGGGCTTTGGTGTCTGCAGACACTTTGTACCTTCTGCCTCTGCTACCCCCAGCTGGTCATGTTTGAAAACTGCCAATTAATTCTCAACTATCTTTTCCTTTTTGTTTTTTTGGGTTTTGGTGGTGTGGTGTCAGTGTCTTTTAATTCTGCTCCGAGCCTCTTCTGGATGAGAGGCAGATTCCAACATGCAATCCTGAGCATTATTTTTAGCCTAATGGGTGCAAGCATGATAAGTAATAAGTGGGATTGTTCTTATTTTCCTTTGGGGTGTTTTGTTTGTTTGTTTGTTTGGGATTTTTCCTTGGTTTTAAATCATAACTGTTCTAAAAGATTAACACCAACCTTAAACCAAATTGACAATAAAAATCCCAAACATGGCATAGATGAGAGCAAAACTGATCTAACAACAGATATTGTCCTTTTTGGATACATTTGAGCTCATTTGAAATCATACCCAGGGGACATATCAATCCAAAGCAAGCTCATCACAGTTATTGGCTACATCAACATGAAATACCGTGTGAATCACTGAAATTAAATGGTCATGAAATCTGTGCTCATCCACTTTGTCTTGGTTTGTAAATATTAAGTAGATGTTGAATAATAGACTTGAATAAATCATATTTTTGAGTTAGAAACTCAGAAGGCATTGGCGACATTCTGAAATTCGGTGCTTTATGTAAGCACAGTGAGACCAAGCAGGGCAGGGAAAAAATCAAACCATTGAAAGGCACGCAGCTGGGTAACTCAATAACCCGTGTGTGCAGGGCATTCCACCCAGCGGGACTTTAACTCTGCTAGCTGGGCCGGCCGGCTCCGTGCTGGAGAGCCGTCCCCCGGCCCACCCCACGCCATTGACATGCATAGCTGGCCTGGTAGGTGTAAAAATAGCCGGGCAGCGCCTGAATTGGAAATGGTCACCGAGCGCTGCCCGCAGTTGCTGGGGTTTCGGGTTCTGCGGAGCTCGGCTCGGCTCGGGGGGCCCGGGAGCAGTGGCCGAGGAGCGGAGCACAGGCGGGACCCCCGTCCCGGCCGGGCCCCCGTACTCCGGGAGCACCGGGCACCCGCTGCGGGGCCAGGGCCGTCCCCCTGCTCCGAGGGAGCAGAAGAACTGATATGGGCAATGCACCCATTTGCCAGGCTTGTCATTCAGAGAAGGGCTTAAGGACACAGGGGAACATACAGGACTTGGATAAAACTCCCGATTATTATGGATACAACAGTGAAGAAAGCAAAGAGCCTGAAGCCCTGGTAAGTTTGGCTGAAGAAAACAGGAATCACAGGGAAAAATTCAGATCAGGGTTGTGCATGTTGCATTTGCAAAGAATGGCTTTGCTCACAACCTTACTGGATAGCTTGCGGTACTGAGGGGTCTGTTAAACTTGTCCATGCAGAAGCTTTGCTTTGCTGCCCTGACTGTGATTAAAAAGCAGCTGTCGCTGAGCTGTGCAGTGGCTTCAAAGCATTGTCAGCTACCAGGAGGTTGAGGTATGTGAAGAGAGAAGCCTGTGGGTGAAACAAGCCCTGCAATGAATGGATGTTATCCTGGTTTGCACAACTGCTAGGAATGATCCTGTATTGATATTTCTCCAAACTTGAAGTCAGTACTTTACGTTTGAGCTGCTGCCTGCCCACTGCATATTGTTTTCTGTGTGCAATCAAGACAGAACCACACAGATCCTTATGTAGATGAGGGTTACAGGGAGTGGGACCAGGCACAGGCAAAGGGTCACACTTATGGCACTAATGTCAGCATTTGTGCAGCAAACCAGAAGAAAATCATTAAGATGTGAATGCTTGCACTATCTATGGCAAATGAAGTGTCTCTTCTCTCTTTTTCCCTTTATTTCTCATTCTATTTGAGAAATTCATTAAGGGGTTACTTCTTTCAGAATTGGCAATGGAAGTATATTGTGTCAAAACTTCCGGCAGCATAGGCAGATCAGTAAACCTTCAGTGTCAGTGTATCCAAATCTCACATTCTCTGCAGCTGATGTGTACCAGAATTGGTCTGTCTGACCTGGTGCTTTGCACATGCCTCAGTTTCTGCAGTGCAGCAGAGAAGAACAGGTGAGCTGAGTTCCAGTGTTTGTAGGGGAAGAGGAGACCCAAGGCACTCCCAGCAGCAGCTCACAAGGAGTTTTGCATGCCCCAGAAAACACTTTTGATGATGTTTTGGATTTCTGGTAGCACATTTTTTTGGCTGGATTTTTCTGAACAATTTCACGTTGTATTTCACTGACAACACAGCTGGACCCATTCTTCATAGAATCACATAATGGTTTGGGTTGGAAGGAACCTTAAAGATCATCTAGTTCCAAACCCTCTGAAATAAAACTTTCTTCAAGCTAAAACATGAAAGTAACCTACTTCTTAGGATACAGACTTTTTTTTTTCTCCTACCAAGCAATTTTTGGCTGAATTAACAAATAATCTCCAGTGTTTGTGATGGCAAACATGCAGTCAGGGGGAGGGCCAGTGGGATTCCTTGGGCTGTGGGGGAGGATGGATCTGCCTCCACTGCCGAGGGTGGTTTCAGTGGGCATGAGAGGATCTCCCTGAAGCTGTTAGCAAAGGTATGGAAGCCCCTGTGACACAAATAAGCAAACTGAAACAGTTCTCCCAGCACGTCCAGCCTCTGAGCTGCCCTTCGGCATAAGGTCAGCCCTCAGAGGAGGCAGGAGTGAGCAGCATGTGATCTTTGAGGCTTCTTTTCCTTTTTATTTTTCTGGATACTTTTTATTCAGCCTACGCAGCTTTTCAGAGCAGGCAGACATCAGGCACTTTGATAATGCCTTTGATGTGTTCAATCATAAGATCTTGGCTTTATGTGACCCTGGTGGGGACTGGCCAAGTTCCTTTAGAATATCTGTCTTGATTCAGATTTACAGTGCTTGGGGGATTACAAAAGAAAGTTCCTGTATTTCCCTAAGAATGTTTGCAGTCTCTTATCATCCTTATGATTCTGTACAAAAAAAGTTAAAAGAAGAAGAGGTGTCTCTAAATTAGAAATGTCAGTAAAGCTTTGTTCTGCAGGGAGAAATTGTGTATCTATTTTTTTTCCCCTGAACAGGAATATGGTATCCAGCACAGTACCCTGTTAGCTATTATAGATTTCCTCTGCTTTTATGTAACTGTAGCCATGCTCTCTGTCTTGGCTCATTAAAAAGGGTTGCCACATCAAGCTGAATATGATGATTCCAGGAGCCTTGTAGCAGATACGAGGTTCAGAACAATTCAGCTGATATTCAGCCAACTCAGATGGCAAAATTGCTTTGCTAATCTAATCTTGCCTAACCTAAGAATCAAATGCAACCTCCTGCTTCAGAACCAGGTATTCCAGATTGCCTGGGACAGACTGCTCTCTCAGTTTCAGCACAGCACTTTCCTACTGCAGCATTCATAGTTTTTCCTCCCTGCTCAAGGCAGTGGATTTGGCAAGGTGGATTTTAACATCATTGTTGCTTTTCTGCAGGTGAAGTTAGGTGAAACTGGTACCTCTCTCTTCTGGCCAGAGCTAAGTTGTTTAAGGTCTAGGCCTAGGATTACAAGGTTCTTCATTTACTGCTTGAGTGTTCCTTTTACCTCTCTGTCCAAGTAAGATCTGTGCAATGAGTCTTGCTGGATTAGCAACTGTGGTAACACCATTTATTTACCGCTATTGTAGCCCATCTCAAAGCAGCATGAAATGATTTTTTCTGTTTTATAGAACCAGTACATTTGAATCGATGGGCAATCGGTTAATGGTGTTTGGGTGGGTAGAGCAGTTTGACCCTTTAGCACAGATGGTATTCACACATTTCTTTATTAGGAAATGTCACTTTGGCCATAGGGAATGAAAAATTGAGAGTGATAGGATTATCTGTCAACAGTCTGTCATAAACTTCACTTACAGCCTGGATTTTTGTTAAGCCTGGTTATTATCCTGCTAGATAAGGTTTGGAGCGGCATCCTAATTTTTTCTAGAGGTGTTCTAGCATTATTACCTCTGTTTAGGAACATCATCAGTAATGGAAACTTGCCATGGAAACCATTTAGATGCCTGCCAAATTCTACAGTTGTTACCAGCGCCTCAACATCTCAATATATGGTATCCAGAGGCTCCTAAATATTTTTCTTTGCTTTAATATTATTCAGTTCCCCTAGAGGAGATCTTGGTTTCATATCAGTATTTAAGAGACTTGAGTAAATGCGTGTGTCAACTAGGAGAACCAAGACTAATCCTGGGACTCTTCTGAAGGCATCCCAAATCCTTACCATTTCAGGATATGACTAAATGACTCTTTGTCTCAAATTTCAGCACAAGAAATGTTCCCACTAAACAACAGGATTATACATTTCTGCTTTTTAGAGTAATGAATAGATTTCTAGCTTTTAGGATTAATCAAACCAGAAAATCTTTGATTCTCAAAGCCCAAATCCTGTGAAGTGCTAGGTTTGTTGTTTTTCAGGGTGGTTTGTGGTTTTTTTTTCCTCTTTATTCTTTTTTAAATGCAAAGATTATGTTTCCCAGGTACATTTGAGAGTCTGTTCTTTAGACTCGTGCCGATGATAATTCAGACACCCGCACATGGTTTCCAAGCTGGGATTTATAGCAGAAAGTTTGTTTTGGAGAAGATGAATAGCCCAGGGGAAGGACAGGGATTACACATGCCTCAAGTTCAGCTAGTACTGATGCACTGTCCATTGTTAGAACCCTGCTAACTGATGTTGCTTTTACTGTAAAATCAGCATGGATTAAAATAACATCTGTCATTTCGAGTACTGCCTTTGGAAGGGACATGCAGCTGGGAAAAAGACTTTTATTCCATTCTTTTCCATAGAAAGCTATGCAGTTTTGCCTCAGTTCTCACAAATCCTTCATTGACACAATACAATCAGCAGCCAGGCCAGTATGGCAAGTTAATGAATGGAGTGGGAGGACTCCTACAGAAGTCTGAGGCAGCTAAGGATCATAAAAGATTTATAGAAGGCATTTGCTTCTTGGCTTGAGGAAGGGGTGATTTACATTAGTTTTCTCTTCCTCTTCTGTTGCTACTGTATTTGCCAATGTTGGCCCAAATTCAGGAACAAGGTTAAGTGTGTATTTAAACCCTCTCTTTAGTAAATAACTTAAATCTGTTTAGTTTGAGATCAATTAGACTTAAAGATGTGGTAAAAATTAAGCATAGTTTAAAGTGGTTTTCCAAAATATCCCTTTATTCTTTTCCTGGTTAAAAACAAAGCCAAATTGATCAGGTGTTTGTGCATTCCAGCAGAGAGAAAAGAGTGGCTGGATGGTATCCTGCAAGCTCTGGAATTTCACAGATTTGGCAAGAGAGTCAAAGGTGTCAAAATTTAACAAGCAGCCTAAAATTAAAGTAATTCCCTATGAATAATTGAGAATTTTCCTATCAATAACAAGAGATGGAATAGCTGAAGCCTGGCTTTTCCACTAGTAAAAATTAGAAGTGTCTATCAGCATTACCGATTGTTCTGTTGTGTCTGTTTAGAACAATCTTGGAGCAGGAACTGGTGTTCAACCCAGGTTACCTGGGCAGTTTCCTCCCCCTCCTTATGTTGCTCAAAAATATGTTTGTTGGGATTGTGTAGTAGCAATAAAAATTTTCTCAAATTTCAAATGCAGCTTTCTGGAACAGTCATAAAAAGATATGAAACTGCCACAGAACTGTTTTATGCAAATCTTGAAGCCACCGGAAGTTGATTAATATATATATGCTGGACTTGTAATACATTTTTTATTTATAATGTGCATAAATCATAAATCACTTAACCTAGTTTATTTTCTCAGCTTCTTTTTTTGCCATAGTTCTTTCCATCTCCAGTCATACTAATGAGAGCAATTTTTTGAGAACACTCTAAATCTTGAATCTTGCTCTATGCAGTGTCTCCTTTGGGTTGCAGCCTCTTTGTCTGACACAAGAAAGCTTTTACCAAGATGTATAATAAATGCAAACAGCATTACCCTTCCCACCTGCTCTGGCAATGCGTGATTTGGGCTCCCACACATCCCTTAGCAGAGCTAATGAGACAATATTCATTCTGAGGAACGCAGCCTATACTGGAAGGAATCTGGTCAATGCCATCCCAGGTTTCTGGGTCAGGGAATAATTTTCTGTGTTTAAAAATGTTTTGATTTGAAATCAAGGATTGTTTGAATCCTGGACCATTTGTAGTGTATAGCACAAAAGTGTTTTCTTCTTGTACCTATTTCACCCACTTGTAATTACAAAATATTTTTTGCTGAAAATATCCACGATTTTCATGGCAAAGTGTGGGGTCACATCCACAATGTCTGCAACAGTGTGGTGAGGGCAACTCCAGCCACAGCTCCAGCTCAGTGCCAGAAAAAGTGGCAACAGTGCCAGCTTTTCCATATCCTTCATGATGTTCTACAATTAATTTGCCTAAGTAGTCCAAGCACCTTAAATTATTCAGGTTCATAACATATGATTTAAAGAATATTTTTATTTTTCTGATTTATAACCATCAGTATCAACATTGGGAGACAGACCTTTGACATTTTAAAATAATTAATTACTAGATGCTATTAGCTCCATCTTGGCAGAGAATATTTAATTTGTTAGAGATCTCATACCTCTGAAATCTTATCTTCCTCTTCACATCTCACAAATCCTGGGATTCTTCTTAACAAATATTAGTTTATTGTAAGGCCAGTTGTGTCTTTTTCCTGGATAAGAACTTGCTCTAGATTATGAGAACATGATGTTTGTTCAGTGAAAGCTACTATTTTAGAATTGTGGGATTTTCAGTTCAACTATTCATGAAAAAAATCCATACAAACAAAGGTACACAGCAGGATGAATCTGATCTGAAATGCCTGTACATGGTTGAATGGGAAAAGCTGAGTGATAAAAATTCTTGTTTTCATATTGAAATAAGAAAATTTGGCCCATTGTTTATCCAGGAATTTAGACACTGAAATTTCTTTAGGATCTGTGATTTAATCTGTCTTCCTTCATCACTCCCAGTAAATTAATATAATGAAAACATACATTTTTATGGGCAAAGGAAGTGGCTTTGAAAGCAAAGCACTGCTGTATTTCTTTTCTTTCAGAAGATGAATGTTATTCCATTAAGGGCTGGGAAAATACGTGTCCATTATAGCTGTTATTATCTCATTTAAGCCATTTATCAGTGTTAGATTACTGAGCCTGTGCCGTTGCAAGTGGAATATTTAGCTCTCATTATGGCATGTATATCAGAACTGCAGGCTCAGACTCTGCTCTGGGGGTTTAATTAAAAGCGAAACATATAAGAAACCCTTTGCCTCTTTGCAGTCACTGCTCCATATTCTAGTGTGATGCCCTTTGGAGATCAGCAGCACCTTCAGCTGAATAAAAAAAAAAATCAGTTACGGTAGATAAAATGTGAGTCACTGATAAACTTGCTGGCAAGTTTTACAGAAAGTATTCCATGAGGAAAAACATTTTATTTGAATTCCCATCGTTTGCATCTGAATGCTGGTATGGAGGAAGATTCCTTAATGGGCAAAAATCTGTATGTGAGGAGTGAGTTGGGTAACGGTAACACCTGGCCTGTGCCACTTTTAGAGTTGCACCCAATTAAATGATGGCTGGTTGGAACAGATGGTTCCTGAAATCAGAGAATAGCCAAGCCAACTGGGACAAAATTTAGTGGTTGTCTCAAGGATGGGAGCTTAAACTGACACATTAGAAAGGAGGGAATAAAAAAAAGAAATGTGCTCGCATACCTGTTATTTTTCCATTTGCATCTTTAAGTACTGAATAGCATCAAGAAACCATGAAAATTTGAGTTTAGAAGGTGCAACTTTCCTTCTGCCATGAGCTGAATTCTCAACTCCAGGCATTCCCTGGATATACTAACATGATGAGCCAGCAGTCAGTTAGGAGCTTCTTAATGAGGAAGAGTTCACAAGCTATCAGTATTTTGCTAATTATAGAAACAGCTGTTGTACAAACAGTGCCTCACAACTCTGGAGTTTTTAAATGGCATTAACGCTGTCACCTACCCCTGCCATATTGATTAATTGTGGCTTAACGCTGGCTTTACCTGCAGTGATAGCACAGGATTCACTTGAACATCGAAGGTTTTTTAACCAATAACAATTTGAGTTTTTTGATTTATGTAAAGCAGATTTTCCTCATGTCCTGATCAGGGACAATACCTTCAAAAGTTACAGCTGAGTAAATTTTTCTCCATAAAATCAAAGCAGTGCATTCCCAAGACCATGCTTGAAATGTAAGACAGAAAGGGTTATTGACACTCAGATACACATTGTAATATACAAACAATACACCCTAATTTAACCTATTTGGACATTGGGCTTGAGTTTTGAATTATCTTTTTGCCAGCATTCCATTAACAAACTGTATTTAGTAGATGAGAAATGTTCAGAGGCCCGTAGTGCTGGACTGTGTTGTCTCACAGAGATGTTTCTGATTTTGGACTGACTGGGGTCATTCGACTTACTTGGAGGGGAAAAAACCCAAATCCAACCTGCAGGAATAGTTTTTCTACAGACAAAATTTAAAACACATATTTGTTGGATAATGTTATGATGAAAGCTATCCTTTGAAAACTGAAGCCTTCTACTCCCCCAGTCTTTCCTTCTTATGCACGAAGCTGTTTTTCACTAGCAAATTTGAATATTTTATGGATTTGGTACAGCATATGATTTCAGGATTTATTTTTGCACTTCTCTCTAAAATGTCTTTGAGAAACAATCTGTGTGCAATAAGTGATGTGGTACATAATGCAATAAGAAGGGCAGCTGGAGTGGGGACAGAGGAACCAGAAGGGAAGCTCTATTTGATTCAAATATTTATTTCCATATATGATTTATTTGCTGAGATTCCCTGAAATATGTGTTTTGAATTCAGGTTAAATTGCAGCAATGTAATAAGCAAGAAAGAGGGATAATCCACAATCATATATTCATATAGTCACTTGATCATTTCTTGTATTTCCTTATGCAATATCTGACAGCTAGGTAGTTATAAAGAAATGTTTGTGTCCATGCTATGAGTGTACTTATATTGATGTCTTTCACATTGCAGTTTATTTGTTCCTAGTGATCTGACAATTCTTATTTATAGCTGGAATTACCTATCCTCAGTCAAAAGTTCATAGGAAAAGTTAAAAGATAGGAGACTTCTACAAGGTCCAATAAAACCAAATATTCCCAAAAGTCATAGGTTTAGGAATGCACCTTTAGTGTCATCTAGTTCCACTTCATGTCACAGGCAGGGACACCTTCCACTGTCCCAGGTTGCTCCAAGCCCTGTCCAACTGGCTTTGCACATTTCCAGGAATGGGGCAGGCACAGCTTCTCCAGGCAACATGTGCCAGGGCCTCACCACCCTAACAGGGAACAATTTCTTATGTTATCTAATATAAATTTGCCTTCGTATCTATATTGTGTACTAGAATTGCATTGCAAACACAATGTCTTTTTAAAAAAGTAGTTAGTGAGGACTTGTCATGCTCTGTCACTGTGTATGTATTGAGAGCAGTGCATTAGAAAAAGCTGGTTAAATCCACAGGTGGTGATTTCAACCCATACTATAAAATACCATCTCAGTATTTTCTAATCCCTCACACCATATTCTTATATCATGTTTATAATGTGTTGATTTGACTGACCTTAGGGCCTGCATGTACACAGCATGAACCTTATTCTGGCTGCCTGGGCTGAGGGTGGAGGGCAGAGCTGCCAGCTGGGACTTTGCACATTAACATGTTGGCTTTGGGGCTTCCCAAATTACAGGGCACTCATGTTCTCGTGCTCACATGTTGCTGCTGCTTAAGGTGAGCTCTTCTCCTGTAAACCTTTCCTTTCCCCACTGGCAGAGTGTTTGCTTTCAAGCATGATCTGCTTGTAAAACTGTGTAAAACTCTCAAGAAAACCGCTCGGGGATATGTGCTTAGGAAGAGGGGATGTGATAAATACCATATGGTTCATGGGACTATGGATCTGTGTTTTTGTCTTCTTTCTTGTAAAGGAAGTGCCTTCAAATGACAATTTGTTGACAGCTTTTCTTCACCAGTCACTGAACTATAAAGATGGATATGGTGGTTTCAGTGAGAAACCCTATGAGGGACTGTGAAGGGGCTATGGGGCAGTGAGAGCTGTGAGGGGCCATGAGGGGGTTCTAAAGGGCCGTGAGGGGCTCTGAGGGGCCATGAGGGTCTCTGACAGACTTTAAGAGGCTTTAAAAGGACTGTGAGGGGCTCTGAGGATCTCTGAGGGGCTGTGAGGGGCTCAGAGGGACCGTGAGGGATTCTGGTGGGCCATGAGGGGTTCTAAAGGGCCATGAGGGGTTCTAAAGGGCCATGAGGGGCTGTGATGGACTGTGAGGCGTTCTGAGAGGCTCTAAAGAGACTGTGAGGGGCTCTAAGGGATTGTGAGGTCTCTGAGGAACTTTAAGATGCTCTAAAGGCCCATGATGGACTGTGAGGTGTTCTGAGGATCTGTGAGGGGCTGTGAGAGACTCGAAGGGGCCATGAGAGATTATGAGGGGCAGTGAGGAGTTCTGAGGGGCTCTGAGAGACTGTGAGGGATCTAAAGCTCTGTGAGGGGTTCTGAGGGGCTCTAAAGGGACTGTGAGGGGCTCTGAGGGATTGTGAGGGGCTCTGAGGGACTTTGAGAGGCTCTAAAGGGCCATGATGGACTGTGAGGCGCTGTAAGGGGCCATGAGGGATTCTGAGGGGCAGTGAGGAGTTGTGAGGGATCATGAGGGGTTCTAAAGTGCCATGAGGGGCTCTGAGAGACTTTTAGGGGTTCTAAAGAGCTGTGATGGACTGTGAGGGGTTCTGAGGCTCTGGGGGGGTCCATGAGGGGCTCCGAAGGGCTGTGAGGGGTTCCAAAGGGCTGTGAGGGTCCATGAGGGGCTGTGATGGACTTTGAGAGGCACTAAAGGGCTGTGATGGACTTTGAGGGGCTCTAAAGTGCTTTGAGGGGTACTGAGGGGCTCTAAAGGGGCTGTGAGGGGCTCTGAAGGGCCATGAGGGTCTCTGAGGGACTTTGGGATGCTCTAAAGGGCAGTGGTGGACTGTGAGGGGTTTGGAGGGGCCATAATGGCTTCTAAAGGGCCATGAGGGGCTGTGATGGACTGTGACGGGTCTAAAGTGCTGTGAAGGGTTCTGAGGGGCTCTAAAGGGACTGTGAGGGTCTCAGAGGGACTTCAGGAGGCTCTTAAAGGGCCATGATGGACCGTGAGGGATTCTGAGGGGACATGAGGGGCTTTGAGGGATTTGTGAGGGGCTGTGAGGGGCTGCAAGTGGTTCTGGAGGCCATGAGGGACCTTGAGGGGCCATGAGGAGCTCTGAAGACTGTGAGGGGCTGTGTAACAAGATATTTCAAGAAATTTACGGAATCCATTGGAAAAGCTGACAGATCCAGATTCATTGTCTTCTCTGACATGATAAGACTACAGGAAACTTCTGCTGTTGTTTACTGGGGGGATTTTGTCAAAATGCATTTGAATTTGAAGTGTGCTAAAGTGAATAAATGTTTGAGACAGTAGTGCTGACAAAAATGCTTTTTAAAAGCATTAAAAGAATGGGACAAAGGACAAACTAATAACAACCTGTTGGAAAATTAGATTTGGCCAACTGGGAAGGAAACTAGATCTGAGTATTCTCAATTTCTAAGTCTTCTAATCCTTGTAACATGTTGCAGAATATTTTCAATGCTTTGTGGCCAGTCTCTTGTACTTGTATGGGAATTTATATATGAAGCATATGGACTGCTGAAATACTCTTTGTGTAGACAAGAAGTTAATGTTCTGCATTATGATCATTATTCCAGTGTATGGAAAGAGTTTTGAAGTGACTGGAAGTGATGTACACTGCAGTAATTTGATTATGAGGTAATAAAATTATGAATCAAGGAAATGAGAATCTGCTTGGAAAGCATTGCTTGTGTCTTGTTAGCCAGAAACAAATCACATAGAGTTGTGTGGGCTTAGCTACACTCTGAAGTCCCAGCAATAATGGGGATGTCAGCACTTTCAGCTTTTTATATTATTCTGTGTGAAAGAAAAACAAGCAATGGTTGGTTCATCCCTAAGAACCCAAAGTTGTAGGTGGTAATTTATTGCATCATTCTTTCTTAACCTTTTAAAAGTATAAAGCTGGCGATTGTAGTTTTGCTATGGCAAATGATTGTTGTAGTAGTAAAGCAGGAAAAAAATGGGGAGAAAGAAAGTAAAACATGTATTATTGAGGGCAAAGCTGCTTTTTCCAACCAGTGTGTCCAGATTTACCCCTCAGGCACTCAGATATTTGTTGTTTGTTAATGTTTTTACCAAGACATGATTTTTTTCAAAGATACTTAAATATTAAAACATAATTTGATGTCTTTATGAGCATATCCTGATCGCAGGAAAGGATGTGCTCCCAAAGACATATTTTTGTCTTGGCATGTAACACGGTTGTAAAGGAGGCTGATTTTGATGAGATCCATCTGTTGCAGATTAAAATAGGTTGGAATCGGGGATTGTGAAGCAAGTGATAAGCAGGGTGACTGAAAAAAAATGCATTGGAACGGATTGGGCAAGTGAAAGAAGTGGCTGGAAGCAGGAGGGGTTTAGGATATTCTCATGATGAGAAGGAGCGAGTCCCAGCCCGAGGGAGTGCAGGCCGCTCTCTACCTCTGGGCTCTGTTTTGTGTCGCAGACAAAGGCAAGAGGGCTGAGGTGTTCCACATTCTGTTGCTTAACAGTGCGTCCCACAACCTGGCTGAAAAATGCAAGCTGATTTTCATAGCATTTCTAAATCTTTTTTTTTTTAATAAGAGCAGGCAGTTTAGGGGTGGGACTGTTTGCAGCATGATCCTGGATTTGGATACTCAGCCTTGAGCACTTCATCCGCTTTGTTCTAAGGTTAGCTACATGTGCAGTGCTGCCCACTTTGAGCATAGGTATCTAAAAATAATAGATCTAAATCTGTAAATAACATCTATTCACATCTATAAACAACATGCATAAATACATAAATAATACATAAAATTATATATATAAAGAGATTATATATGTATATGTCATTCTCCAGAAAACTACAGTTAGCAAGCTGATGCATTTATGTTTCCCTTGTTGACAATATCAGTTACTATGATTGATGGTTGTTTGGTTTTTGGGGTTTTTTTTGGTTTGTCTGGTTGGGTTTTCTAGTTCTTGCTAAATTTTGAATGTCAGCAATTATTGCTCTATTTTGCTCACTCTGACAGGTCTGCAGTTCTTTTGTGCCATTATCGTCTACTTTAAATATGCTAATTAATGCAGATACAATTCAAACTCAGTTGTTTCACGGCTTTATTCTCCTGCAGCATAAAATGTAGAAACCTTTCACCACTGATGAGGTTCTGCTCTGGTTTAAGCAGGGGCTAATTGGAGAATTTTTTTCTTCTCTTTTTACAGTCTGACAGCAATGCAAGCTTTCTTCGAGCTGCCAGAGCTGGCAATTTGGACAAAGTCGTGGAATACCTGAAAAGTGGAATAGACATTAACACCTGTAATCAGGTAAGATATTTCATGGACACAAGCTTGCAAGAGTGAATTGCAAGAAACCTGGGCACTGTAGAGATGTGATTTATCTCTTTATCCTACTGAATGTGACGTGCTCAGCCCGTGGATTTTCCTTAGCCATCCCACGTGAAGCCTCTGATCCCCTGAGAGCTCAGGTGTGGGAGCCTGAGGCTTCCCCTGTTGTTTTTGTGAGGTCTCAGGGGGTAGGTAAGCACTTGAGTGGATGTAGTTGTAGCTGCCCAGATAATTCGTGCCCAAGCAGATTAAAATCTTGGCAATCACCTGCCCTGGCAGTGCAGTTCTGGGTACTCTCAGATGGCTAAAGGGGTAGCCATGGGCTTTCACCTTGTTTCACAAAACTAAATGTGTTGTTATCACTGGTCAATAATATCTACAACATAACATAAAAGGTACTTAAATGTTGTGCTTAACATGCTGTCTGTCCTTTCAAGAAAGTTATAACTGCTGTAAAAGTACACTGTTAAAGTTTCACCATTGATGTGACTGTAAAGTGACACAATGTTTTGGCTTGGCTCTTCTGTAGCTCTGTCATATAAATCCAATTACTTTGGCTTCATAGCTTAGGGACCTATATTTGCAGCATTTATTTAAGTGACTAGAACCATCAAGTTTAATAAGACTCTAACTGTGACTTAAATATGCAAGTAAGTGTCTGCATCAGTTCTGGGAAGTGTCTCGGCTTTCTAGTGAAAGCACTGCAGTTTCTTGATGGGGAATTTGACAGCTCAGGCTTTATGGTGCCCAGCTTTCCCCTAACTCTTAGCCAGATTTGATCAGAGTAACCACTAACTGGACTATGGTTATGCCATTTGGAAGTAAAATCCCAGAATTGTGACCACTATTTCTTTTTTAGGGGGGCAGGAAAAAAAAAGACTAAATGGGGCAATCAGGAGTAAAATAATCTAAAATGTTTGGTGCTACCACCTTCCCTGCTGAAGGAAAGCTGCAGATGATTAAAGAAGGCATGTGTCAAATGGAAGCTGGGGCACTGGAGTGAGAGCAGATCTGTTGGCTGTGCCAAGGAATTTAATGATGAGGAGGATAAGAGCTGGGGCTTTTCATGTTCTTCTTGTTGGAAATATATAGGAATGTTTTTGTCTTACTGTCTAGGAGAAATTTTACTTTAAAACACTTACTGTCAAGGAAAACTTCCTAAGTTTTATGGCATGTGACCTGGCAAACTTCAAGTTTCCCAGTTAGGAGAGAGTAAAGCTAGTCTCAAGTTCTTGTGTTCAAATAGATCCCACAAGTTTTCCATCTTTGTTATAAGCACCAATATTAACAGAGAGATTCACCCCCAGGACAGAGCACAGTTAATATGATAATTACTTAGGAACATTACAAGGTTTTTTTCCCAGTGTTCATATTCTCTTGCTGGTTATGGGAGGAATATGGCAAAAGTTGCTGCAGATTTATCCTGTGTAGAAAGTGCTTCCTACCTGCAGCTGGTGACAAAGCACCACTTGTACCATGTAGGGGAGATCAAAGCTTTCACCATCCACAGAGCACAGCCAAGCACTTCAGCTTCTGGCAGACTCCAGTTCTGGTGCCATATAAAATTGCATACAGTGGTTTTCGTAACCAAGACCGTCAGTGCTTCCAGTGATTAAGCATCACTGGTGTATTGTAAATTTTATTGGGAGTGGGAGCAGACTCCCTCTGCTAGAGGTCAGGGAATATTGAGTAAGCCATGGCAGCCTTCAAGTTATTCCTCCTCCTTTGTCTCCTCCTCAGGGTTTAGCAAGGGTGTGTACGTCATTGTGTTCCAGCTGTCTAAGGGGAGAAGCAAACACAGTCTGTGCAAAATGCAGGGGTGTGTTTTATTTTTAACAGTGAGATATCTCAAGGCTCTTTTAAAAATGGAGCTTTGTATGTGCAGGGTATTTTTCCTCAGTAAAATGCTATTTTTAGATTAGATCTCATATGAGAAAACCATACATAATGTTAAATATAAGCTTTCCTGAATGGAGAGAACACCAGGAGATTCTTTCTTCAGTTTCAATGTTTTTTCTCATATCCTGATTTTTCAGAGTGATATATCTTTATAGATAATCAAAGTATTTTCCCAGTGTAACTGTTGCCAAAAATATGATGGAGCTTAATGTTTCTGGGTATACTGAACACAGAGTAGTTAATCAAACAATTATATAGTTAACAATTAGACATGACTTAAATATGCTTTGTTGAATGCTACCATCATAACAAGTTCACCTATTATTGTATTGCCTACTTTGATCTGAATTCAAGCACCAGCATCTCTTCTGAAAATCATAAATCAACTCTGTTTATTTCTGGAGAGAGTTGAAAATGTTAGGGGACAAAATTCCCCAGTTTATGAGGGGTCCCTTAAAAAAATCCAATTCCTGGTATTTTATAGGATGTTAACCAATAGCAATTGTAAATATGTTTCCTTTAAAGCTGCTTTCCTATGCTACAAATGTAGTTTTTTAGGATGTGGTTACTGTTTCTAGTTAATGTAGCAAGAGAAAGCTACTTGCTACTACATCTTGCTCAAAATGTTGCTTAGCAAAACAAATGTTACGCTGTGCATTTGTGCAGCCCAAGGTTCCAGCAGAAGTTAGACCCCGAACGCTGAGTATTCTGAGTTCATCAGCTGCCTGCTGATTTTTGAAACTGAATTGGGGATCCAAAGGCAACATAAAGTAACGTTTCTCCATCTTGCCTTGGGAGACCTGTGAGTTTTCAGGGTGATGTCTTGGAAGGAAAAATGTGATGGTCGTTGGCATTTGCTTTGAACAAGTCTTCTGTGCTCCTCTGTGAAGTCTAATGCCTTGAACAGATCAGGGTTCAACTATGAGGTAGTTCTGGGGGCCTCCAGCTCCAAGACTTTCTGAATCTCTGTCAGTTTCATTTTTGCTCTCGTTTTGTTGGCTTCTTTTTAATTCAGCTGGTCTCTATTCCTTCGGTGGCAGAGAGGCAGAGCACAGCTGTTAATTACTCCTTCCCTCCCTCCTTCCAAGTGGAAAGGCACTGCCTCTCCTAGCAGTGCCACTTATGATCTGAAGGAGCACTGCAGCATAATGAGGTCAGCAGCACCACATTTGATGTCACTTTCTAGGTTAATTCATTTTCTTGACTTCCTAGACTATAAAGCAACATAAAGGGAGAATTTTCATAACCTGATTATGGTTTTTTTTTCCCCACTGCCCACTTAACTTCTTTGTGATATTTTTAGGAGGAACTTCGACAAACATTTGGACTTCAGAAAGCCATGCCCAGCTCTCTAATGTACCCTTTCCCAGATCTCTCTTGGAAAGAGGTTGCCACATGCACATTTTACTTCCCTGAGAGATTTATTCAGAGGAGAGACTTTACAGAGCCATCTACTAAAGAGAGAAAAGTATTTGAGTTTAACAAAGACTGTGGTACTTCTTTCTAGTTTCTGTTTCTGCTGGTAAAAGGAGTTAGTGCCACCATACAGTGTTAATCACAAAAGCTTTTTAATTTTCATTGTGTTTTGAAGTTATGCTTTGCAATTGGGCTGTTATCATAGAACCTTTCCCCCACTTCCTTCAAACACTTTCTTTGCCCCATTTCTGTGTTTCAAGTTCTTTATCATTCTCACTAATTCTCACCAGCAGAAGGTGACTTGAGCTTTCTAGGACTGCCAGGTCTGTACCTGTCAGTTAGAGCTGAGCTCAGAGGGAATGGTGTAAAAGCCCAGAGAACACTGATTTGGCTGATTCAGAATGTCCTGTGAACTACAGGTTGATCTGATGCTCTGCCAAGACATAGCTTTTCCATGTTGTCAATTGGCTTTGGCACAATAGGGTTAGGTGGGAATGGGAGAAGCTATTGGATCCGGGTGATGTCCCAGAAGGAATAAATGGCACAGCAGGATTGATGCTGAACCAGGCAGTGATGAAAGAGCTTCCATTGCATGAGGACTGCTCTGTGAGGCAACTGAATACAAAGGCAGAGGTAGTAGGGAATTTTTCTGGGTGATTTCCAGACAAGAGCAGTGTCAGTGTCTGTCTTATGGGGAATAAGCGTAGGCTGGTGATTTTTAGAATGTCCAAGAAACCCCTGAAGTTTTCCAGTGCAGTGAAAATACCAAGGGTGGCACAACAGGAAGTGCTGTGAGCAGTCAGTGGTACATGCACATTTGTAGCACTCCATGGGACAGAAAGCATTGGCGTCTCTGCCTTGGTGGTAGAGGAGAAAGGGAATTGAGGGAATCAGACACTGCAGGGAGGAAACATTTGTAAAGAACCACCAGCTTGGAAGGCTTAGTATTAGGTTATTTTATGGGAGTTAATATCACCAAGGAGTCTCCAAAAGAATGGCAGTTATGGCATATGCAGGGTTTGTCCTTATGTGGCACAGTTCTGCTTAGCAGACAACTAATTTCACCCTCCCCAACTTTTTGGTGGGCAGGGGAGAGAAAAAGGGACGTGTCAGAAACCTTTGTTGTTCTGAACTACAAAAATCCACTTGACAGGAACGGAGGAGTTGCATTGATTAAATCTGAGATTCCATCATCAGAAGTAGCAGGGATCAGCCACGTGGGCTGGGAAATAATTGCAGCGTTGGTTCTGATTAGGGAGAAAGAGAACAAAAGTTGCTTTAAGGCTTCGGTTGTGCTGGCCCTCAGCATTTAAAGTGCAGGGCTTGCTACTGCTTACCCCAGCTTGCTTTATTTAAGGAATTATGGAATTTGAATGTCTATAGTCCTATTTTAAGAAAGAGTTTGTTCCTGTAAGCTTTTTACTGGACCTCAACTATTCTTTTTGCTCATGTTTTAATGCATTAAAAACAAGTCCTGTGTTGTGAAGAAACTCAATGGATGCAGCAATATCAACTTTCAGGTGCTTAACATGACATCAACAGATATGTGGCTCAGAGTTAGGAATACAAGTATTTTCAGAGATTAAGCACTGGGACAAGCCTTGCTCTCTCCATATTTTGGCACATAGTAAACTAAAACAGAGGCTTATCCTCATCCTTTTGTATTCAGAGGCATTTATGGGCCATGAATTTTGCAGTTTCTCTGCTGTTTGTTCCTAAAGAGTGAAGAAGTTTAATGATGTGTTGCAGCAATACATCAGCTGTGTACACTGTGAGGAGGACAAGCTGCCCTTCAGCTTCCCATGGAAAGTGCTGATGAGAGAATCTGTGAGATCAGATACAGAACAGGTCTTTGTTCTTAAACAGTGAGGAGAACACTGTGTTTTCCCACAAAATACTAGCTCAAAGCTCTCAGCCGCCATAGGTAGTAATTATGGTTAGTTGATACTCAGCTGAGATTAAAAACCAAGAAAGACCAGAGTTTTCTGAAACATGTTCGGCCTGCAAAATATTCCCTGACACAGACAGTATTCCTCATCCTGGTGATTATGGTCAACCTCACTGCATATTTTTGGCTAAGGATTTATCCTTGACCAGGGCATGGCACTACTGCTATCCCTGGGCTCTGCAGCTCCATAGTAAGCGTGTTTCCCCTGGAATAAGGGTGTTCTGGCTGCTGTAGCTTTTCCCATGTAATGGGGTTTGAAACCACATTTCTCATTAACATTTTCTGACTACCAGGCTGCAGAAGGGTGTTCCTCTGCTTTTGGCAGCCTGTGACCATGGCCTTCCTTTAGTTCCTTTGCTTTTCTCCTGGTTCCACTTATGAATTTGACCACAAAATCTGCCTGTGCTGTTCACATGGATGCAGAATCAAATGGAGTTAGTGCTGAAATGTGTTTGCATTGCTGTGTCTGAAGCCATTGGACAAACTCCCATTAAATACCTCCTGTGAGGTGCTAAGTGCTTTAAAATCCCACTGGAAATTACAGGCTCCAGCTGCCTCTGTGAATGGACAAATGAAAGCCAGAATGTTGCCTGTTTATTTCACAACTGAAATGACTATGAACTGCTCAGAGACAAGCAAAGTGATAAAAATTCCACAGTGCTGAATTTGCTGCTGGATACTCAAACACCTGAGTGCTGTTCCTGATGCCTGCAATATGGAAACCAGGAGAATGCTGGAGGGAATGGCAGTATTTGTTGCTGTCACCTGCCTGATGTAGCATGAAAAATACCTTAGGATTGTGAAAAACAGGCTGGCAATTCAGCTACAATAGACTGTAATTTTTTTCCTTGGGTGGAAGGGGGATACTAGGAAGAAGGAGATCAAGTTTCCATGGCAGGAATTTATATGAGATGAAGTATCCTGTTCCTGTTTAATGGGAAGAGGATTTAGATGCTGACTTTCTAAGGTTACCTTTTCAATAATCCTTGTATTTATTTAAGTAATTTTCTTTTCCTTTTTGAGATTAGAAAACCTTGAAGTTTAGTGAAGACTTGCTCATCAGATACAAGCAGAAGTGCCAGATCGAGGATCAGTTTGCAAGTCAAAGTGATCAACAGCCATTTTGGCCTATTTGTGCTTGTGGGTTTCCATGTGATACCAGTTATCCCAGAGGAGATAGCAGGGTTCAGGGTGGTTGCATCAGCACCGAGTAACTCTGATTGAGTAGACATATCCCATGTAAATTTGGCTAAGTCCTGTGATTTCTCAGTATTGATAAAATCTCAGCAGGGCTGGATAAGGTTACAGCAAAGTGAGGCAGAAAAATACTCAAGGTTTGAAATACTGGGCTCCATGGAGATGCCCAAGGTAGTAGTCTGTGGTAATGAGAAGTTATTAGAAAATAAGCAATCTTTTTGGATGCTCACAAAATGCAGTTTGGTTTGATGTATTTGTTACTATGAGAAAAATGTTATGGGAGAAGTTTGTCCCACAGAGCCTGAGCTTAAATAGCCATGTCTGAAGTATCTGACTCATGCAGACAGTCAGCTAAGAGATGTAATAGCATTCCAGCTCCTAAGCTTCTCCTGATCCTAGGGCGAGGTAGGAATGTGTATCTGATATTTGTAATGGATCTGGCCCTTGTGCTTACAGAATGGGCTCAATGCTCTGCACCTGGCAGCCAAGGAAGGCCACGTGGGACTGGTACAGGAATTGCTGGAAAGAGGCTCGGCTGTGGATTCTGCCACTAAGGTAATTGATGCACGTCTCTAAGTTTATCCAATACATATGGCAAATACACACAAAACCCTGAAAAGTACAAAATAAGAGAATAATGTAAATACTGCACAGATATTTAAACTGTTATTTCTATTATGGCCTGGGAGTTGGCTTTGCTGAAACTCATTGATAGTAAATGAAGAGGAAAATATAATTTGTAGTGTAATACAGGGACAGCATTAGAAGTTTTTAGCAATGTCATGTTTTCATTATTTCCAGTGACAGGTCCTCCTTATTTTAAGGAGAATTAGTATAGCTCCAAGCAGTAGATTTTTTCAAATCTGTGAAAATCAGTAATTGACTTTATAATATCCAGCGTCTTTTATCCATGGGCACAATTGAAAAAACACCAGTGGGATAAATTATTTTCCCCTTAGCCTTTCCACAGCCAGGCACATGCACATGAATGCTATAAAAAAAACCTGCTGATTGAAATGATTCCTGAAAAAGGGTAATTATAACTTGCATTTTCCCCCTCCCTCTAACAGAAAGGGAATACAGCCCTGCACATTGCATCCTTAGCAGGACAAGCTGAAGTTGTCAAAGTTCTGGTGAAGGAGGGAGCCAATATCAATGCACAATCTCAGGTATGATGCTCTTTTCCCTTCTCACTTCTAAAAGTTATTTGGTGAGCTCTTGTAAGATCTGAGGTATTAGACACTGCTTCTAAACATCCAGGCCTGACAAAACAAGCAAACTGAGGCATTCTCTCATAAGCAGAATAAAAGTAAGTACTGAATTGAAGTCATTATGCTCTCATTGTGTGATCCAGGAACTCCTGTGGTTGGTGATAAAAAAATTTCTGAAACAATTTCTGGAAAAAAGCTAGGAATTACTAAAAGATTCCAAAGGCTATAAATATTTGAGTGGAATTTGGTGAGCAGTAACAAAGAAAATAATTTCTCAAGGGTTTGATTTTTACCATTGCTTTTTATTGTTACTTTTTGGCGAAAAGTTTGCAGATAACTTACTCTAGGTTTCTGAATTCCTTCCATATCAGAGAGAATTTCAATCAAAAGTTTGTGATGTACATTTGAACTGGGGAAAATCCTCTTGTCCTGGCAGGAAAACCAACTGTAAAAACTGCCCTCTTTTTGCCCTGACATGAAACTTGTCTGGCGTTCTAAAACACTCCAGAGGACAGGGTGGTGTCCCTTACCTATGATTTCCTTTGATTAGGATTAAGAACAATTTATCAAATGAATAATTTGATCAATGTTCATAAATGCTGCCTTAATTATAGCAACTGTCTGTAGCTATAAGGGGCTGACCGGGTGGTATAGATGATAAAGAAACTGCATCTTTGTGAAGCACTTGGCTGGTGCTTTTTTACATCCTCAAAAAAAAAAAAAAATTCCTAGCACTAGCTCCACACCTTGCTTGCCCAGACCTGGGAAACTGGGACCTGGAGCATTTCCACTTGTTTGGTGTTACAAATTCACCATGGAAGGGTAAGGTAAGTGGAGAGCAGGAGATGAATAAACTGCTTTACAGAGTGAATGATTGTCTATTCCTTTAGCACATTTTAAAACAAGGGAAAGAAACTGAAAAAACCTTAAAGTTGCCTGACTCCAAGATTTTAAAAATATTTTCTTTATTATGCTTTTTGCCCCAAAATGATGGAACAACTCTCTCAGGACAGCTGATGGTCAGTTGCTCCCCATGCTCTGTTCCCATTAAAGATGAGAAATGTAATTCCTTTGTTCAAAAATTTAGCAAACTCCTTTCATAATGAACAAACTGGATTATTTCTTTGTATATTTATCAGCCTTTTTATGTATATTAGAAGAAAAAGTCTTTAATGTTTTGAACATGGTAAGAGAAATAATTGTTAAAAATAATACTTTCATGCAGCACTATTCCTCAAAAAGTCTTCCCAAAAAGCTTTTCCTTATGCTGAAAAAATGAGGTTTTCTAAATTAAAAAAAAAAAAGAAAATCCAGTTAGAACTGGAATATGTTCATGGATATTACTTTTTGTAGTATTCTAGTTTTGAAGACATTTATTGTTAGCACTGGATGGTTTGTGTAAGGTACTCAGAGCTGTTAACAGGCATTTGCTACTTGACTTAGTGGAGTTAATCTGATGGAGGACATTTTCCCCATTACTCCTCACTGGTTTGCTCCAGGCAGGATGTATTGGAACTGCTGGTTTACAGATGTCCTGCCTTTGTGCCTTGCTGTCTTAATTAAAGAAGTCCTGTTGACTTGACTGGGAGCAGGAATCCTTAATGTGGTGTCATCCAGCTTTGGGGCCTTTGGATTGTGTCTTTCTGCCTTGCTGTGCTTTCCCAGAAGTGATGGGTAACGTGGGTAAAAGCTGCTTCAGGCAGATGTTCAGAGGCTCTTGTTGCCACTGCCAAAGGAAATATTCCAGTGGAAGGTGTCCCTTAATTACAAAGTAACTTTTTAATGCTCCATGAATGGAATGAAGCTGATGAATGCTGCCTTTCTGCTCAAGGTTGCATTGATGTGTCAAGAATCACATGTCATAGAAAATAAAAGTTAGAGAGAAAAAACCAGAAACTGTGAAATCAATAAAGAATAGACATGTGGTTTGATAACAGATGAAGCAAGGTTCAAACTACGGCTGGTCAAAAAAGAAAAATATGAAATTAGATAGGAAAAAAGGAAAGAGAATGATTGAACAGAATGTGCTTGAGTTCTCAAAAACTTGAGTTTTCTTGTCTGGAAAGATGTCACTGATAAAAAAGGTGAAGAAAAATATATCAGGAAAGAGCTCAATTGAGAAAGTGAGTAATGAACAAAAATACACATTATAGGTAAAATAGAACGCAAATGTGACAAATTATAACTGAAATGCTCAACTTCTAATTTTTATATTTTCCCTCAATTCCATTTTTAAAAATAGGTGCCCCATTGTCACCCTCAAATCTTTTAGCAGCCGTTGTTGCTATTGAGGGTATATTGCATCTTCTCCTTGGTATCTCTGTTATTTCACATTTTATATTTTTTAGGTCCCTATGAAATGCCCTTTGCTGGTAGTGATTTAGTGCCAGCAGAGTTGCTCTTGTTGCAGCATTGCTTTCTCTTTAAAGAATTCAGTGTCTGTCAAATCCATTCTTGTTTTCAGTGATGACAATTTCCCATAGTGACAGAATTTCTTCTTTGAGGGTGAACAGGTAGATAAAGGAGTAGTTGCGACTTGAGCTTGTTCAGTTTGTTGTTTTTTCTTTAGTTTTCTCAATTAAATGGCATAAAAACACTGGCCTTCATCAAAACTTACAAGCAATGACATCTGAAACACCACACTCATTTTCCAGTTCCTTGCAACAGCAAAATAACAGAATTATCTCAGGAAATGCTATTAAACCCACTGAAACGACTGGGTTTACAAACCCCATCTGTGCTATCTGAGCTGTTAAGCATTCTGGGCTCTGATTTTATAGATTTTGGGTTTCAATTAGATTACTTTGCTTTGCCCTTCAGCTTTATGTTGGCCTTCAGAGATGTTATTTTGTTCATCTTCCTCTTTTAAAAACTCTGTTCCTTTTGAGCTAACATGTCATCACTGCTATTTTTAGAGAAGTAATTTCTATTTTGATGCAAAGCCTAATTGCACAGTGATTACTAATTGAGTGACTCCACTTCCAGTTGCGTGCGTGCCATTTGAGGGCTCACATCTTCCTTGAGCATGTTTCAGGCAATGGCTGGGGTGAGGGCACACCCACAATGGCCAAAGATCTACAAGATGCTGCTCTTTGCTGGCATATTTCCACCTAGAACTGGACAAGAGTGGGATTTTTTTGGCTCAGTTAGAAGTGCCTTTTGCTACAAATATTAAATAGTAAATATATTTATATAATGAGTATCTATAAGCCCCTGTGGTTGACTCCACACATAGTTCAGTGAGCAGACCTAGACAGATATCATCAGGTGAAAACTCAATTTTTGGAATTTCTCTCATTGATTCGACCATTTTTTTGGTCCTGTGTAGATCTGACCAGGCTGCACTTGTTGATAATACAGGGATGGTGTGAAGGAGAAAACACAGTAGGTAATCCTGGGGTGTTCCAGACTGTTCCTTTGAGTTTCGTGTTTCCTTGAGCAATAGATCAGGGTCTATCCCATGGATTGATAATTGATGCCGTACATGCTGAAATATGTATTCACTTGGGTAGGTGATCCTCTAGGTACTTAGGACCAGTGGGACATTCAGGAAGCATAATCACCACGGAGCATTGGAATGTTCCATCCCTCTCAATGAGATTACAATTCAACATATTAGGAATTCCTACACAAGTTCTTGAATTTTTTCCAGGTGGAAGAAGTATCACCAGATTTAGTCAGTCCAATCCTTTCCTTTGACAAATTACTCTTTGTTCTTGTTGCTTTCTCTTTAAGTCATCCTGGACCGTCAGACTCATGTAGAGGCATCAGAGATGTCCAAATGCTGGAAATCATCCTTCCAAATGTGCTGATAGCCTGACTGCAGCAATCCTCATAACTGAGTGTACCTGTAGACTGTCCCTGCAGCAGTGATGCTGAGCTGTCCTGACCATGCCTTCCTTAGGGAATGGATCCATCCTGACATTGCCAGGATGAGGCACTTTGATAAATGCCGAGTGATTGAGGTACAAAGCTGAAAAGTAGATGGCAAAATGAGGAAATACAATCTGCTCCTGTTTGGGACTGGTAAGGGAACTGTCACACCCTGGAGCCACCTAAGAAAGAGGTGATACTCTTCAATGTTAAAATTCTTGCCACTGAGTTTACAAGGGAATGTGTTCCCCATTAGTGCAGTTATGTTTTGACCGCTGCTTTGTATAGGGGCCCTCATGAAAGGAGGAGGAGCTACCCTTTAATCATCAGATTATTTAAAGTGACCCAGATAGAGAGAGCAAGGATTAGATAAAGCAGTCCTCCCGCAAGCTGATTTTGTTATTTAAAAGCCCTCCAGTTTCCTTTCCTCGACATCCTGCTCTAAGCGCATTGGCAACACATTAGCCAAGACATATTTTTGCTTAAGTTTGCCCCTGTTATGGCCACCACTTCCTAGGTCAATATAAATGAGAGGCTGTTCTGACTGCTTGAGCTCTTATCCAGACTTCTTATCAGATGGAAGCAATCCTTAGGGCAGCACATTTCCAGCCCCAATGCATGCTCCCAAAAGGAGTTATGAGGGCTCTGTGAGCATCCACATTCTGTGTTACTACAAAAGCAAATGGGGGATTTAGGTGATTCTCAGAGAAGTGATCAGCTTGTCTCTTTCAGAATGCCCTAGGATTTGCTTTACCAGGGATTGGTCCCCCCATGGGTTGTGAGGATAATCTAACCTTTGGAATGGAGCACAATTTGCTGCTCCATTATGACAAAAGGCTTTAATTCCACCAATGGTGCTTTCTGCTTTTATATCAATATATTTAGAGAGGTAGATTTTTAGCTGCTGCGTATCAAGAGGAGTCATTTAGCCACAGCTGGTCATGGCAAATGTAATAAAGGTGCTAACCCATTATTTTTTCACTGGAAGGGAAAAAAGGGAAGAAGTGCCTTCTGGAGGATTATATGGATTTTGAGAGATGTAAACAAAAGTAATACATGAAGAAGAATGAAAAAATCCAAATATTTCAACCAAGACTGAAAACAAACTGGAAATACTTACAGTATATGTCTTAGTCAATTCTTTGAATTTACTGCTGTGAAAGGATAAATAGTCCAGATGGAAATATTCTGATAGAAGCAAAAAGTGGTTTTTTCAGTCAATAATACTTATTCTGAGAACATATTAGCTTTAGGAGGCTGCAGGAACTCAACATGCCAATGGGAAGGGTAAGGGCTCAGCAGACCAACACACCATATTCCTCCCCAGCTAGTGACTGCGAGAACCTGGTAGTGCAAGTGTTGGCCATGTATATTTATGAGTGTGGGGATGACTGAGCCACAACCAAATAAATAGAAACATCTTATTTTTGGTTTTACCACATTATTGTCCTCCTTCCAGCCCTCAGCCACACAAAATAAATTGATGCTTTCAGGACTGCTTTTCCTTGCTATGCTTCAGAAGGCAAACACCAAATGCAGTTTTGGATGGGTGCCCTGATTAAAATCTGAGACTGTTCCCTGACTAAGCCTTTGGACCCTCACCTATGCCCAGCATCAGGGTGGTGTTTTCTTGTGCATGACCAGTATGTTCTCATCCCATTATTCTCCATCAGCTCCATTTCTATTACAGGCTTCCTTGGTGTAAAAATGCTATTTCCAGAGCATAGAGCATCTTGATTTCTGACTGGCTGTGTTTCAGGCCCTGTTATTACTTTGCTGTTCTTGAGGAAAAAACTGTGATATTTGAAGCTACTGAAATAGAATATCTGTGCTCTTTACATTCAGCATCTGGGCCGAGAAGTGACTTCGACTCACACTTCCCAAGAGAGGGCCCTTGGAGTGGGGGGGCAGCAGGTGTCATATATGTAGTGCTGCTCTTGGAGTCCTGGGTGATTCCTCATGAATGAACTTGCCAAGTTTATCACAGCCCAGGCAGCATAATTTATCCATAGGCTTTGTCATTATTGCTGTGAAGTAAGTATAGAGTGGCAAACACTATTTATATTACTAGGGAATTAGTGGGACAGCTGAAGGGGTGGTGCTATTTTCCATGCAGGCTTCTGTGTCACTACATTTAAAAAAGAAATATTTATTACAAGTCACTTTATAATGTGTTTTCTCAAACCAGTAAATACCCTTTTAGCTGGTTTTTTTGGTTGTTGTTTTTTTGGGTTTTTTGTTTAACTGTTTGAACCAGTTTCAGGATGAGCTTCCCTAAATCCAGTAATTCTTATCGTGTTCCTGACTACTTTTCTCATCTTGAATCTATGGGACTCTGCAGGCCTCAGCATCTGCCATGTGTCATGGATGCAAGAATTGTCACCTAAATTATTGACTGACACTGGCTGGGGGATTTTACAGCAGGTCAGAATAGAGTAGCTTGCTTTCCCCCTAGGGATGTGCCACCTGACATCCAGCACCTCTATGTGCATAGATACTTACATCTAATCTCTGTGTCATCCTTACTAGCACTTTCCAGCTTTGTTATAAAAGGAAACGATAGATCAGGTGAGTGAATATATGATGTACTGCTCACTGGGAAGCATGGAGGAAAATTTCTGCTCTGAAAGCATGTGGTGCTTTCATGAGAAATCCACAGCATTTCATTTGGTTGTGGATGTATCTAAAAGGTGTTTTTACTGAGTCGTTCTTCTAATGTGGATATAGGAGTTCTTGATTTGAATATGCCCAGTCTTTCTTCAGAGTAGGCCATTTTCTGTTGACTGTATGGCAAAGTGATATCCCTGAGGCACCTTATAATTAAGTTATAACAATTTCCCTTTATCTTATCCCTTTATCTATACCCTTATCTTCACAAATTTCACAGTTGCTGTTAGATTGAATGTAAATATAGATGTCATAGTTCAATTATTTATGAGATTTTTTTTATTGAAAGAGTTTATTTTTCATTAAAAAACACCTGTTTTATGGAAAATATATTTTTATGGAAAAGAGATATGAAGGTGAATAATTGTTCAAGTTACTGCTGTGTTAAAATACTGGATTTTGATGTAAGCTAAGAGCAACAAAAAAAAGAGACTTCAAAAAATTAACATAGGTACCATAATCTATCCTTAATTCACCCTTTTATACACAGAATCTCTCCTGCTCAGATATAATCCTCTTATGAAGAGTTTATTTATAGATTGGCTGAAAATAATGCTCTGAGCATAATGCACTGAGCAAAGTTCCCAGAATTGTGAAATTGATGGTTCTGTCTAGATGTGTACTTTGAATTTAGTTTGCAGATTGCATTTATTTGTCACCCTCATGTTTCACTGATTACAATTAGTTTATTGCTTGGATTGTTGGAGGATTTTTCACTGAGTAACAGAAGGCCTGAGGATGGAAGATGCCTGTGGGGCTCATCATCTTGTCCCCTCCTGCGCTCGAACAAGATCACCCACAGTGGGCTGCCCAGGAACATCTCCTGGTTTTTGAGTATTTCCAAGGATGGAGACTCCAAAGCCTCTCTGAGTAGCCTGTGCCAGTGCTTGGTCCCCCTCAAAGTAAAAAAGTGATGCCCAAAAGTTTCTTCCCACTGCTTCTGTTATTTTCCTTCCCTGCGTAGCATTCTCCCCTTTGAGACAGAATAACCTGCTGGAGATATTTCCTCTCCTGTAGAGATTCCTGGCAGCTGGGATGAGGGAAGCAGTGCCTGCAGGTAGAACTATTAGGGTGAGGCATAGAAGTCGCTGGTTTAGACTGGTGCTGGTGGAAAATGGGGAAAATAGGAAGATTGTCTGTTGGTGGACAAAGATTCAGATCAGGAGCTTTCTGTTCTTGTTGAAGTTGAGCAATACTCTAAAGAACAGAAAAAAACTTTCAAACAGGTCTTGAACTTGAAGGCCCGCAAATGATCATGATCTTACTGCATAAAGCATTATTTTAGCACAGGATCATGACACACAGATATGCTAATGTGTGTGAGCTATTTGATGGATAATCTAAGTTTGTCTCACTCTTGTCTCATCCTTCATGTCAATATCTGTTTTTATTGAGTAAAACTAAGCAGATATGAGCACTTGATTGTAAACCATTGCATGAGGTGCCAGTTTTTCTTCTCTTTCCTGCTAATCACTGTCATCCAATACAGTCTTAAACAGTTCCTGGAGGCCTATAATATAATACAAAATAGTTATGCTAATCTGGGTTTATGCTAACTATTTAGTCAAAGGATGTGTTGCTAACTCTTATGAATCCTCTTCAAATAGGCAAAATGTAGAGATTATATACCTCTGTTTTCTCTCTTTTCTATATCAGTATTAAAAAATATATTCATATCCATATATGAATGGTATGATAAGGTATATGGATACAATATGTATATGGATGCTGAAGTCCACAGCTAACAACTCGGTACGGCCTGCAAAGAGGAGCCTTAGTTCCTTGAAAGCCTGCCATGAAATAAAGCTCCACCAAGCTATAGAACTGTGTGATTCTCAATACCCTAATAATCCCTCTGCTTCTTCAGCCTGTGTTCTTCATTAGGGCTCGGGGACAATTTAATGATACAAATTCTGAGTCATATATAGACTTGCCAATTTACATTAATAGCTTGAAAAATCATTTGAGAGCTACTCATTTTCTCCAATTAGCCAGTAAATCAGTGAATGTAGTAGAAAGAACAGAGTATGAAATATAATCTGTTTAGTGATAATTTCTCATTCTGACTTTATATTATAGCAGTAAACATCTTGCAGTACACATTTGTGGGGGTAATGAAATTGGAATATTCTGTTCTCACCATGAATACTCTGATGAAACCATTGTTTGGAAATGAATGTTATATATCATTACACAATTAATTTTGATTTTTCAGATGATGCACCAAATCTAAACATACAGACAGAGCATGATTGCACAGCTGAGCTTAATAGGAAAGAAAAATGTAGTTCATTTCTCCTTTTCCATGTCACAGTCAGTATTCTTCCTTTAATTCTGAACAGTATGGGATCATAAGCTGAATGGAAATTTATTGAAATAAACAGTGCCCATCACTGGCCCAATAAACTTGCAGAGTCCCATTCCACGTGCTAAGGGGAGAGGTCAGTCTCCCTTGCAGTATGGCTATGGAGAATCATTTCCCATGGGTACAGCAGCAGACACTTGGGGATAGTGAAACAAAAGCTAAGGGAAAATGTTTTCTTTAGTTTGGGCAGCTATGGGATTTTGAGCTTTGACACATCTCTAGAAGCCGAATAGAGAGCTGCTCTTAGGAACTAAAAGGTGAGAAACTGGGAAGGGGATTTTAGATTGACAAAAGGAAAGGAAGTGAAGGGAAGGGTCTGTTTTTTGTGAGCATTTCCGTTCAGGAAGTGGAGGACTGGCTGAGAGAGAGAAACTCGCTGTGGAGGAGACAGATCACAGAAACCATGTGGGGCTGGAGGAAGATGGAACACCTGGGCTTCAGTGGCCAGGGGAGAAGGAAGGGCTCCAGGAGGGCTAGCACTTAATCCCACTGGGCACAGCTCTGCCAAGGGGAGCAGGCATATTGGGAATCCTAAAATAGGAGTTTCCTGGCCAAGGGCCAGGACTGTTGCAGTTGGGGACACTGCAATTAGAAGCTCTGAAACCAGAGCTTCACTGAAAGCACACTGAGAAAGCAGACTTCTCCCTGCCAGCAGACAAAGTCAGGCTTGACCTTGCCAGGGGGAGAAATTCAGAGAATGTTTTCCAGCATGTCTGGTAAAGGCAGTTTTGCACGTAGCTCTTAGCATGTTGTAATTCCCAAGATGAGCCAGATTTCAACAAAATACATACAGTAGTTTCAGACTATAAAGAAAACCTGAAGGAAAACAAAGATACTATGACTTTCTGTGTGAGAATTTTCTTTCTCCTTATTTCTGTAATTTCAGGTGTGATTAGCACAAGTATGATAGAATGGGCACACTCCTCTGGATCTCTGTGTAGAAAAACATTAAGTATTTCATGGTATTAAAAGGTCATGAAGTCATGTACGTGTTGTTTATAGTCTCCTAATCCAGGATTTATTGTCCTAGTTCTGCTCCAGAACTAGGGACTTGAGTTGATTAAAAAAATTAGATTCTTCAAAGCTTTTAAGCAAATTGATTTACTGTGGCTGGAAAATTGTCATATTCACCCAATTCAGTCAGTATGATCCTTGTAATATTCCAAGCTAGAAAGATTTTACAAGTGGCATGTATTACATTTGAAGGATTAGACTTTGCCATGAAAATGCTGATGAGGTGAGTGGAAAATTACTATAAGTTATCCCTTCTAGTTTACCACGTTGGTTCTTTCCGGAGTGGGAAGGAGAGCTGAAACAGTGAGCCAGCTTGGTTACCTGCAGGCTCCTCTGTGCTGTTCCCTACAACTGCAGTGGAAAAGAAGCCAATCTGTTCATAATTCCCTCTGCCAGCTCTTGCCTCTGCCTCTTGTTCACCTTCCCAGTTACTCGGTGAACAGCCTTCCATCATTTTATGTTATGATGGGATCCCTTATCTCCCCCTCCCTGTTAAGAGGTGTCTGAGGAGCAGCTGGGAGACCAGAGCTCCCTGACTCCCCACTTCTGCCCCAGAGGGGACATGGCAGAGTCTGGCTCTGTGTGCTTCCAGTTTGCTGCCTGGTCTTGGCAGTGATTTGGGAAGAGGAAGCTTCCCATCAGCCTGACCTTATTGTTAAGAGGCTTTTCTTGGTGTCTTACCTGAATTTTCCCTCCAGCAGCCTTGTAAACTTTGCTTTTTTGTTTTAGTTGTCATGGATATGCAGAACATTAAAGACTGTTTTCCTTCGCTTCGACCTTTCCATCCAGAACACTATGATTTATTAGCCTTTTCTCAAGGAAAGATAGCTTCCCTAAGGAGATACATTTTTATGCCAGTGCAAGGGTTTTCTTTATTACAGCAGAATGAGCTCCTTGACCAGTGACCAGTCTCTGGAAGACTTCTGTGACCTCTAGGGCCTTTTTTGCAGAATTCTTGTCTTACTTGTCATTCCCTGTGTGGATAGTTTATTTTTCCAGCAGTAGACAGACGCTTGTGTTTGTCCCTACTAAATTACCTTTCCAGGTCTTTTGACCATGGTTTCAAATGATGATCCTGTGATGTGATGGACTTGCAGACTATGTTGGTCATACTATCTGTGACTATAATGAGTCCATCATTTGAATAATTTCTGAGAATACTGGATAATAACTGACTCCTGTGCAAAGCCACTCAAAATACATCTCCCCAGTTTTGGCACTGAACTGCTGTTAAGTGTTCTCTGGATGCCATTTTTTAATTCTGTGTCCCAGGATTGTCAATGGAAATGCCAGGATATTATGCCAAGCACCATTCAAATATTTGCTACAACTTTTATGGCAGATATCATACAACATCCACAACATAAATTAGGTTTATTGCTTGAAAAGTCCTCTACATTTGTAAACACAGAGGGAGGTTGTAAAGACATCAGTTCTACCATCTCTGTGTTATCTAGTGACTGAAAAATGAGATTTTATTTCATTAGGAAATTATTGAAATGCCTCCACAGCAGGTTTCCTAGAAAGAATAATGTTGGCTTCCCTGAAACAAGGTTTTTGATTATCATTGTATTTGTTTTGATTCTGATTGCTTGTGTGAATGCACAACCCTGTCATTCAGTGTGACAGCACACAAGATAATAAAAAATCAAATAAATTGCATGTTTGAAGTCTGGTTTATGGTTTATTTTTTAGCTAAAAGTGACATTTCAAGCCAGAAGATTTTGTCCTCTTATGTTACATAGTAATGTACAGAATATTGAAGAATTTTCTAAGGTCTTCTTAGAAATCCTAAAAATTCTTATAAATTATTGATCAGGCAGACAGCTGAATTCCATGCCTCTCTTTCATCAAGATTTTGTAGGTAATTAATTACAATTGTCTTCATTAAATTACTTTATTGCAAAGAAAGAATTAACATTTCTACTGTAGGCTGATAGATTTAGAATAATTTTTTAAATTACATTTTATTAAGAGCAAATTATTTTAATAAATTCAGGTCATTTTAATGTAAGTTTTTAATTAAATGATAACTGGACCTGCTGTATGGTCAGAAATGCAGCTGTTCCTTAGCAAGGCTGAGTTCCTTTATGTTGGATGCTTTGCAATGTTTTATGTATTAGAAGTTTTTCATAGTATGTTAAGCGTTTCTACTGAGCTTGTCAGAAGGTATGGGCTTCATGGTCTCCAGGGGATGATGTCTTTGCTTAAGCAAATGTAATAAATGGAGGAAACTCTTGCTTTTCTGTCAGCTTTCATAAAACTTTATTGCCAGCTTTACATCCCTGAGCATTGTCAAGGAATAGCTGTATTAATAATTAGTGTGTCCATTGCTTCCTTAAAATATGTCAGAAGAAAATGAGTGTGAAAGCATGGAGAGTTCTGTGGGTTTAAATGGCATTGAACATGACTGTATTAAGGGAAAAATACAAGGTTGTTCTTTTTACATTCAGTTACAAGAATACAAATGCATTTTTAGCTGTGTATCCACTTGTGGTTCGTTATTGTTGGTACCTATCATTTCAACGTGACATTATTTTCTCCTGTCCTTCCTAGAATGGCTTTACTCCTTTGTACATGGCAGCTCAAGAGAACCACATTGAGGTGGTGAAATATCTCCTGGAGAATGGAGCCAACCAAAGCACAGCTACCGAGGTGAGGGGGTTTTCTCACATTTTTCTTTGCCTGTGCATTCAGATCACTTGAATTCAGAACTGTGTGGGCTGTCTCCAGAGGGCTTGTCTGTGTCAATTGGCATCAACAGGTCGTTGTTAGCAAGCTTTGTTTTAGAATCACAGATTTGTTTAGGTTGAAAAAGACCTCTAGATGGAGTCCAACCATGAACCCATTGCCTGAGTCTTGGGATTTCAGTTGAATTCAGAAGTGGTGAGGCCCTCTGTAGTGCTGGGTTCACAGAACCGTTTGGGAGGTCACCTACTCCAGCCTCTTGCTGCTGTTCCCTTAAGTTACACTGATTCTGAGGCTCTCCTGTGATGTGGTGTAACTTGTGAGTGTTCATTATTGGCTGTGAGTGGTGTAAACTGGAAACCAAATGGCTAACAAGGATTGCATCAGCGAGCTTGGCAGGCTGTTGTCTTCATGGACGCTTCATTTCTACTGCTGGGCCACGTGGGTGTAAATAGGCAGAAGGATGATATTAACTGGGAATATGGATTGTAAACCTGCAGTAACTCCTCTGCAAGCAGGAGAGACACCTAAGTTGGAGAGAGGAGACTCCATCTCCAGAGGAACTGAATCCAACAAGCTTCCTTCCAAATATGAGGGGGTTTAGGGGCAAAGGAGAAAACTCCTTAGTCATTAGGACTATGCTCATCTTGTTTCCTCTTTCTGCCAAATGTTCTTTATTCCAGCCAAGGGAGTGAGTGAACAGGCTCTGTGCTGCAAAGTGTGTCATCTTCCTGTTTGTTCTATGGATGTGACATGTGAAGTAGCTATAGCAAAATCCCTCTCTGGCCAGAGCTTTTGTTCCTGTTTATTGTTTTCTCTAGTCTGTTCAGAAGCATTCCCTTTCTGGATTGCCTTCACAAGTGGATCAATTCAAAATGCTGGTGCATTTATGCTCCCTCTCCTTCCCTTCAAACCTGTCAGTGTTAACAGCTGTCTTACTGTCCCTCCTCTCAGTGGGTACTGTACTATTTGATGACAGCTCATAAAATAATCCCCTCATAGATGTGGTGATCACATTACATGTCAGCTTTCTGAAACACAAAATCCCATATGATTGCCAGGCAACGAGGCAGAAACACAGTCCTTGTGAAGGAGCCAGGTGGAACTCGGGCTCGCCATGAGCCCAGCCCTGCTGCAGCCCACAGTCACCTGCTGGCAGCCAGCTCCCAGCAGCTTCTGCTGGCTGGGAATTCATTCAGTTTGCAGGAATTGAGAGGGTGAGATGGCTATAATTCATGTGGCCTCTGTTTGCAGACATTGACAGAACACACACTATAGTGTCATTTTGTATAAGAGGCAGAGAGGAGAAAAAAGAAAATATATTCCTACTCTGACCCTGAATCCAAATTTGTCTTGTGCCTTCAGAAAGATCAGTTTTCACTTTGTAGCTTGTAAAGTAAAGGCTGTTATCTCTTTGCTGCTTAACTAGGTCAGTTTTAGGTTCAGGTACTGCTGAGGGGGTGGTTTCCATGATTGTGTGAGTGTTCCTGAAGGGAGGCCTGAGCCACCATCACTTTCATATGTGCCCAGAGTTCACCTCATGAATAGGATGAAGAAATAGTACATTCAGTAAGGTGGGATGACAGCCTGAACTGTGGATGTCACTCAAATACAGGGAGAAGGTCCTTCTGTTTAGCATCAAAGAGTGGCCCTCCTCATGGGAGGTGAGGACATGAAAAGCTGTCTCCAAGATTTGGTCAGCCATGCTTTCCAGAGGCAATAGGAGGGGGAATGCAGAAAGAGTTCTGTCCTTCTAGAGGAGGGTGCATGATGAAATGGTGCAAATCAAATGGATGAACTTATCTTTGAAGCCTTGAAACTTGCCCTGCCTTTGGATGCATTTCATTTCCTCTCACACTTCTATACGTGCAGATAAAAAAGGAGAGTAAGGGTGAGCTCGGTTTCAGAGTCTCTAATCCAGGATTTGTTCTCATGTTCCCAGAGGCAAAAGGCAAATGCATTAAGCCATTTCAACACCTTATGTAGCCCCAATCTCAGAATAATCTTTACAGTTCAGCTGTTTTGTCAGCTGTTCCCCCCTTTTTAATTCACTGTACAGAATTTAATCTCTATTACAGGCAGACCCCACAGCAGTATCGCTGTTACAATGCACCTACCCACAGCTCGATGCAAAAGGGAGAGAAAGTTATTAGATTACTGAGGGGAAAAATTGCCTTGGCAATTCTTCAGATGTTTCTTTCAACGTATGTTAGCTCTCATTCCTTCCTAACTTGGCCTTTATTCTTCTCTCATCTTTCCATATTTCTATTCCAAAGCAAAGCTGTCCCATCTCTCATGTAGTTACAGAGCACCTGTGCTTGGGGAGGATGCATGACCAGAGCAAGGGTTCAGTTTGAAATCAGAACGAAATATCTGGTAGCCTGTACTACTTCAGCGAGGAGAGCAAGCTGCTATCTTGTTATCATGGATTTTAAAGCCCTGGCCATCCCAGGCACATGTGGAGGAGCAAGACAATTTTAAACTAATTTAGAAACAAACCTAAAACTATGACAAGCAAAGATTTACTTTCTGATTTTCTTTTTAAAAGAAACATAAATAATGTGAAGTTTTGCTCCCTCAAATCACGCTCCTAAACATGATCTGGATTTCTTGAACTTGCGGTTCATGTGTAACTTTGAACAGGAACAGCAGCAAACTCATTTGATACACTTCCTTTTTGCAGAGATGTGAGATATTCATAAACATATTGTCTCTATATTTTTCACATTGACACAGTTCAATGCTCAGTGAATTTGCCAAAAAATTGCTAAAGATATGCTTTGTAGCCCATTTTAAGATGAGAAGTAATTAAGAGAGATGCTGTAGAATGATTCTTTGCTTGCACTTGACTTAAAAAAAAAGATTACTTTGAAATGTGAAAGATCTTTCAAAGCATTTCAAATATTGGAAAGCCTTTTGAAGGTGTTTGAAAGAGTTAAAATATGTTGTGCCTCCAATCTCATGTCCCTGGAGATGGAGTGCAGAGGTGGAAAACAGCTGGGAACATGCTCCCCGGGTTGGTGTGCGCGAAGGGCGCGGTGCAGCTCCCCGCGGCTGTCCGGCCATGCTGAGCACCCCTTGTTTGCTGCCCCCAGGACGGTTTCACTCCTCTGGCTGTGGCACTGCAGCAGGGACACAACCAGGCTGTGGCCATCCTGCTGGAGAATGACACCAAGGGCAAGGTGCGGCTGCCCGCACTGCACATTGCCGCCAGGAAGGACGACACCAAGTCGGCGGCGCTGCTGCTGCAGAACGACCACAATGCCGATGTGCAGTCCAAGGTAACGGGGCAGGCTCCGGGCCCGGGGACAGCACCTCGAATCTCTGCATCGTAATGGGAAAACGGAACTGCTCTGGTGGGGAAGGACAACTTGCTCCACCAGCATCACCAGTAATACTTATAAGTTTGCAGTGTTAAGCTGCACAGTAATTACAAAGTGCTCATTTTTTCACTTTTTAGTTATGCCTTCCATTTCTTTGGTAACCAGATTTTTCTCATTATTTGCAAACCAGAAGCCACTGGAATGGAAGCAGAATCACTGCTTCCCTATTAAGTAGGATATTGGTTTATTGCCCACGGGAGCATAGGTTGTGTTTAAAGTTAATGCATGCTTGAATGGCTTTTCTCATAATTAACAGCATAACTCATTTCAGAAAAAGCAACATAGTTCTTCGTTTTGCGGCCAGTCTTTAATATTGTTCCTCTTTTTCCCAAACCATGCTGCATCAGATGATGGTGAATAGGACGACTGAGGTACCGACATGAACAATTTTTAATTACTCTTTCTGTTACTTATGATTATTTTCACTGCTCTTTGCCAATATTTCCTTATTCGTTAGCAATAGAAGTGAAGATATTACTCTTTTTTTAATACATAGAAATTTCTGACTCAAAACCTCCTATTTTTATTCATCCTTTGTCTTAGAATTTCTTTTTACTTGTGTCAGTATTGAAGGACGTTTTTGAGAATTCACATCAGTCCAAAGGAGTTTGAAGCAAGTAATGGAGCTAAGAGGATAAAGATGCTTTTTTAGCTCAATTTCATTAATTATGAAAATGCACTCACTTGGCATAACTACATCTGGGTGTCTGGCTCAGCCAGAATAATGGTAAAATTAATTTTCTGTCTCTTAAAATAATAAGCATAATCAAATTCCCCAGGGTAAAAACTTGTTCAGGGCATCTGCTTATTTTTACCATTCTTCCTATTACAATATTTTCCATAAAGTTTTGTAAAGCCCTCAGGGACAGTACATACTCAGAATTTACGTGCAGTAATAACATGTTTCTTATATGGATTTTACTTCAACTAAAAATCACGGGGTTGATTGGCTTGGACTGGGATTTTCCCAAAAGATCATTGCCACTTTCCGGAGAAAGAAAAAGTTCCAAGGATGAGATTGTTGTTTCAATACCTGCTTTTGAATAATGGAGTTTCTCTCCTGGGGGAGGGAATGAATTATGGATGCACGTGCCCACGGGAAGGTGCTTCCCTCTTGGTGTGTGCATACATGAACAGGCTGCCAGGAGGCAGCAGTGATGTGAACTGAAGTGTGACAGCTTCCCTGGGCACCTGCTCCATGGGGCATGATCTTCCCTAAGGGAAAGGGCAAGGGCTACTGCAGTGCCTGCAGAAGGAGGGCAGCACGTGCTCACATTTCTTTGTTCCAGGAGTAGCTTAAAATGGTGGTTTGGATACTGAGAGGCAGAAAACCCAGCTGAGAGCATGCTGTAGTCAAGAAACCAGAAGTATTCCTCCCTTTCTATAACTATCAGCAAGATCCAATCAAATCAGTGTAAAGCTCTTCAGGGAAACCTCAAAAGCAAGGCCCTTTCTACTTGAATTACTTATGAGAAGAAAAGCTTGCTCTCTGTCCTAGTTTCTGAAAATTTAATCTTTTTTCATGTTGTTGTCAAGAGATTGTACATCTCATAGCTGGAGCAGGTTTCACCTTCTAGTATTCAAAACACAATAAGTAAAATGTGGGGTTTTTTATTTATGGATTGCGAAGTTTCTTCAGCTCCTTTGCAATCCAAATTGTATATCAATAATTTTGATTCTTTTACTATGCTACTAAGTAGTTTCTCATGTAAACCAAACTCTTTAATTACATTTTGAATAATTACTGCTTTTGAAAAACAAAAACAAAAAACCAAAAGCCCAATAGGAAATATGTTGCCCATATTTCTATTTCTAAGAGGAGTAAAATAAGAGTCCAACAACTTTTGTGATAATTTTTCGAACCCCAATAAATATACCCAGCCTAAAAGACCCATGTTGCTTCCAAATGGTAATAAGGGACTTGCTTTATTTTCTTTAAGGATGGCTAATACATTAATATTTCCTGTGATGAAAACTGATCTTATTGGCCACTGATGCAGGGGGCTGAGTTGGAGAATGAAAGAATGAAGCACTTTTGATAATCTCCCACCTGTAAACTGGCCTCTCTGCCCAAAAGGCTGTGCTCTAGAATTCACAGTCTGGATAAAATTGCCACGATGTGTTAGTTGGGCAGCATTTTGAACTCAGGCTCTAGTTCAGTTGCTGACTCTGTGTGAGAAGATGTGTGTAATGAGGGCTGTTTCCCTTTGTAGAGCGGCTTCACCCCTCTGCACATCGCCGCGCATTACGGCAACGTCAATGTGGCCACGCTGCTGCTCAACCGCGGAGCTGCTGTCGACTTCACCGCCAGGGTATGGACTCACCCCTTCACCTGCCTGCTTCTAGTGGCCTTCAGAAATGGGGGGGTTTCTTTGGGTAACTCTGAGGCAAGAGCTGAGTGAAGAAAGGAGCAAAGCAATGCTGAAGTTCTGCTGGGATCAAAGATGTCTTTTTTGCAGTAATTCTGAAAGGTTGTCTCTCTGCAATGCCTTGGAGGCCTTGGGAGTTGTGTAACAGCCAGTATTCCCAGCTGGAGGAAGCAGGATCCTTTGGCAGCTCCAGAAAGCTGATGCTCTTATAATGTGTCAGCTCCCTGTGGCTTTTCTGTTTGTTAGATGTACTCTGGAAATTGATGTAGGATTGATTGGCTTTTTTGGTATTCAATATTTGCTATACTGCTTGAATTCCATGTTTTCACATATTACTATTTTTCAAAACCAGAAAATAAAGTATGTAGCTGTTATACAGATTCAACAGTAAAAGAACTAATTAATCATGACTACTCTTTCATAGTAAACAACTGCAGAGTTACATGGTCCAGTCTCTTTGCTGTTACACATTATGTAGTTTGACATGAAAACTTCTGGTAATCTCAACCCAGCTTCCAGGTCACAAGTTTGCTGTTTGATTTTGCCAGACACGCTTTGAATTACCTCAGGGTTCTGCCTTCCAGACTGATTCCCTCCTGCTTCCAATCTGGAGTAGCTGCTAATATTACCTCTTGCCTCACCCAAAGTGTTTTCAAGGACTTTCAGCCTACACAGCCTACACAGCCTACCACTCCTTTATGCTCTTGGCACTACACAAGAAGGTTCCTTTGTGTAGGAGTGACGCATTTGTGTCCTCTGTGTACGTTGCAGTGATTGAAATGCTTCAGTGTTTTGTGACTATTGGCTCATTGGGACTCTGATACATGTTTGTGTATTTGTCTGGCCCTGGGGCTGTGATGTTTGCTGCTTGGGCAGATGCGCTGCTTCCTTCATTCAAGGACCCCAAAACAATGGAGAAGGACTCTTGCTTAGGAAGGAATTACTAACTCTAGCTTATATGGTGTGTGCCTAGCTCTGATGCTCTAGCACATTCTTGTTTATTCTCTACAACGTGATGGTCTCATTTTTTGTGATCTGAACCCAAATTCACCCCCATTGCACACCTTCAGATCCATCCAGCTCATCGTTTGTTCTTTTCATGGTGTAGAATGGAATCACCCCACTGCATGTGGCTTCCAAAAGGGGAAACACAAACATGGTGAAGCTCTTGTTGGATCGCGGAGGGCAGATCGATGCCAAAACCAGGGTGAGTCTTTCTATTCCCTGAATATGATATTGTCCCTTCTGGGGAAGGGACTGGGATTTTCTCCTTGCTTGCTTTTGGGGATTTTTTGTGTTTTTATTTTATGTAGACTGTTTTCTAGGGTATCAGACTCAAGAACAGTTGGTATTAGTGACAGTAGGAGGCAGAAATGCTATTTCCTTTAGTCTCCTGTATAACCTGCCTACGTCATACAAGAAAAAGCTGATGAAACGGATGGTTTTCAGGGAATAAGCCTGTTAGTTGATCCAACTTGACATGACACAGCACATGTGATGCACAGCAAAAGGAAATGGAAGGTCTGGACTCATCTAAGCCTTTCAGTCCCCTGACCCCTAAATGTGCACGCTAGTTGCAGTATGCCCTGTGGAAGCTCTACTGAGCTCAGTCCATTTTTATTGGAGACCTGATACAGAGGCAAGCAACCTCCTCAGAGCCACATGTCTCTTCCTCAGACAAAGTATGGGGTAACAATTAGGGGACTCTCACTGGCTTCCTTCTCCCTGTTGTCCTGTTGAAATGTCACATCATCTCTCTGGCCTTTATTTATGGGTGATTTCACAGTCATTCAGGGCAAAAAACCCATCATTTTATATGGGCAGGGTTAAATATTTCAAATGGGATTTTGGAATCACCTGGGAAAACATTGTCATTTATTCAGACTGAGCTGCACAGGGCTCCTTCTTAGGAGCTGCTGGTATTTAGGCAGCTGGTCTGCAAAATTACATGTCCAAGAGATGAAGAGCGTTTTAGAACACGAAGTTTATAGCTGGACATTAGAATTTTTGTTTAACCTAATAGGAAGGTAGAAGATATTACAGACAGCTACCCTTGGGGTTGATTCAATCTCTTTAGTTACTTGGATTTTAATTACATCAACCATTTGTTGCTTCATAAACTTTGAAGACCTGTCATGATTATTGTAAACTCTGTATGTGACTGTGATTTGGTTTCTGATTATGAAATGATATCTCACTATTTTTCTTTTATTTTTTAAAAACTCCTGCTGATGGAAAAAGCTATCTCTCAGGCAGATGTACAGCAAATTACCCCTGCTCACATTTTCCACAATAAACACCTAAATCTCGTGGAGAAGAGGCATGAAATGCTAATAATACCTTTCAGTCAGGATATTCCACATGCCCCTGAGCATGTCATACAGAAATAGTTCATCTGACCTTTGGAATGGCAGTATTGAATTCACCTATTTCCTGTTGAGTATTTGGATATTGTTCTAGACAAGTTGACACAGATGATTGTGAGGGATGTTTTGGGTTTTAAGAGGTCAAAGTCTTTCCCCATCCCTCCTCAGCCGCAAAGGTTGAGCGCAGTTGTGAATGAATGTGAGAGAGCAGGATTTGCCCAGCGTAGGTGGGAGGGACCAATTTTAGATTTGTCTCATTGTCTCTGCTCCCTGCCCTGTGTCAGCTGCTACATGGGCTCAAAATGTCAGTACAAAGATGTCCCTGAAAACCCATACAGGTATCCTAAGGCACACATATTCCAGCTTGCACAGGCTCCCTCTTCCTGTCACTTTCACCTTCTGCCTCTTCCCTGCTCCAGGGCTCGTGGTGGCAGCCGATGGGCTGCGCCTCATGGTGGGGAAGATTCCAGAGCTTTGGTTTTGCTGTCCATGCTTTGTGTCAGCTGTTGATGTTATCTGGGTGTGTCTCTCTTCTCCCTGTGCTCTGTCCACTCATCTCGAGTGCCTGGCTCTGGCTGTGAGTCCGCACGGTGTGAGGAGGCGGGATGTGCTCTGTCCCTGGCGCACAGACCCCGCCTGCCCCGCTGCAGTACTAACACACCTTGCCTTCCCTGCTGCCTTCCCTCGGCTCCCCAGGAGCTCCTGCAGCCTTCCAGCAGGTCGCAGTCACTGCAAAACAGAGGAATTAAAATGCTGCGGTGTTTCACTGCCAAGTTCTTGTGCTCCACACCACATCAAAATAGACGCTTCAGTTAAAGCAGCCCTCGCTGCTTTCGTTCTGTTTATTTTTAGCTTGCTTTGTTACATGACATCTGACGCTGCATAAATTAGGAAGCAAAAACTTATTTTAGGGGATTGCAGATGAACTTCAGTACTTCAGGTTTGCAAAGTTAATCTGTGAAAGCTTTCTATGTTTGAAAATGTTCCATTGGAATGATTCTTTAGGAGCCCCTGTGTTGTCTAAAAATACAAATTAAAATGTCTATTCCTCAAAAGGAGTAAATGATGCATGTGTACTGCTGTTCCATAGTTAATGCAGCATGTCAAAGGAAAGCTCTGCTTTCTGCAGGAATAAGTATTTTTATTTTCTATACATTTCAGAATGTGTTTGCTGAAATTTTATGGCATTTCTCACAAAGCCATAAAAATGTAGACATACTGGTAAATCTCTTGACACAGTTACATATTTTAAAATAATATTTTACTTTTTTTTTGCAAGTCCTACCATTTTTCTCAGTCAAGTCCTAAGTTTTTAAAATGTGAAATTTAATTTCTTTTATATTATATCCAAAGCAGAAATGGAAACTCCATTCTTAAATACAATAATAGGATACTTCTATTACTACTATCTGTTAGAAATATTATTATAATATTATATAATAACAAAATATAATCTTTAACAGTAGATAATTATTATATGATAATAAAATACTAAAATATTATTTTAACATATATTATTATATAATATCTGGTATATGCTTTGCAACTTCCATTTATATACCAGCCTTCTCTGGACTTTTGTTCATGAAATAATTAATGGGTAAAATTACCTATCCTAAAATATTTCACATTCAAGGTTTTACTCAAGCCTATATTATCTTAACATTTTCTTACAGTAGTAACAATTTACGTGGCATAACTTTATTTAAAATTTTAATATTTCACCAAAATTCCAACTCATGCAGATTCTGATGATTAGTTAGAGTTAGGGGGTCAGAGAAATTGTGCAGAAATTTGTCCTCTGAAAGGTGGTGGAAAGTTTAATTTATGCTTAATTCACTGTCAGGTGATCAAGGGTAGCATGGCAATTACCAGTTCTCACTTTGAGGGAAGGAAAGCATTTACAGTCTTCCTGGCACACACTAAGGATTCTTACAGGGAATTACTGTCAGAATTTAAAAGCAATTTTAGCATGGCCAAAATACATGTATTTCTATAAAAAGGAGTCCTCATATAATAGAATCATAACAGTGTGCACCTTCAGAATGTGGAAATGTTGCTGGCTATTACAAGGTTTTAGGAATATCCTTTCTGAATGCGGCTTTTGTATTATCTCTATAATCTCTCTCTGTAGATTGTATGGGGAAAAAAACAAGAATATGAGATTTTTTAGTTGTGCATGCTTTTTTTCTCTTGAAATGCAGTTTAATTCACAGGGTTTCATCACCTTACTGGAATTTCCATTTTTGTGGGAGTAAGCAAACACCCTTCAGAGGGGGAGGAACACTCTCACCTGTCTCAACCGCTGAAGCTGTCACACATTTTGTCATCTTCGTATTCAATCTTGCCAACATTGAAATTAGATTTTTGTTGCTCTGGGACTTTTCTTAAGTCTCCTCTTGCAGGTTTTCATCCTGAATATTTACAGTTGAATAAAATGCATGGAATGAAGGAGAGCATCCAGTCTTGGAAGGGCAAGCTTATTGTGTGGGACAGTAAGTGTGCTGTGTGCCCGCAGTGTGGCAGCTGGAGCAGGGATAGGCATGGCAATGGTGGAATAAGGTCTGGGGCACCATTGTAGTTGGAGAAGGGCCACAGAAAGGAGGAGCTCAGCTGGAGCTCAGAGGAGTGGCAGGTCACTCATGGAGATGAACAGTACCAATAGGAAAACAAAAGGAAGGAAACTGTGGGCAGCACAGCTCAGATTTGGTTGGTTTGGGGTTTTTTTGTGGGGGATGTGCTTCAGACACACCTTAACACTCATTCTGGAAACCTACTGAGATATTATTACTAATAAATCTCCTTTTGTACATCTGTGTCCTGACAAAATAGGCTTGGCTCTGCTATTTCCACATGGGAGTGGTAACCATTGCAGCAGGATCCTGGGCCCGCCTTGGCACTGTGCTCTGTACAGTGTTTGCTCCTGCAGTAATACTGCTGTGACACTTTCTCCTCATCTTCTTACATGCACAGAGCACTAATAATTCATTGGCAGCTTTTGCTGTTCCTAAAGCCATGTCATATTATAAATATCTAATCGCAATGCAGAGATTTCCTATAAAAAATTTAGTGGCTCCATATAATGTTCACAAGGGAGTAGGAAGGGCTGTTGTATGAATTGTCTAAGCAACTTATCTAGAAAATTACTGTTATTTGGAGTTACTTATGTTGTTATCTTAATACTCAAACAAGCACATTTTATATTTTTGCTGTATTTTTCAAATTTGTGCTGTGAATGGCGACCTGGAAGAATACTTTACAGCATGTTTAATTATGCCAAGAGCTTAAAGCAAGAGGGAGACTCGCCTTGTTCATTTTTAAAGAGATTAGATTTAGTCGTAATGAAAAATGAACAAATTAAAATCCCTTTTTTTGTCAAGAAAATTTAGACAATTTTGCATATTTGGCATATGAAATACTAAAACTTAACTTCACCCTTATGAAAATGAGAACATGCAACTGCAGTTTAGAATAATTCCTTGATAATTTGGCCTTTGATGTTCATTTCTATCATTAGTTTTTGGTTGAATGAGCACTGAATGTGAGCAACGGTCCTGTGAATGTGCTGCCCACATAATTTCCCATTAAAAATCCCTCATAAGCACAGCTTCTTTTTGTCTCTGTGTCTCTGCTAAGCTGAAAGAAAGCATTTGTGAAATGACCAAATAATTTATCTTTGGAAGCCCTACAGTTAGGAGTCATGCACAGCATTCAGAATTAATTCTGCAGGTTAAAAATGATCAGTGATTGATTTTCAAGGGAAAAAAAAAAAGCACAAGTTTTCTTCATATTTTGAGAAGCATTTGAGAGAGAATTAGCATTGATGGAATTTCCTGCCTTCCATGCACACAGAGGGGATTGCATTGCCATTTCTCAGGGTGACCCAGCTGTTGGTTACATCACAGAGTGAGTTAGGAGAGTACCACATTTGGGAACAGCGGAGCACGAGGTGGGGGATGTCACTGGGAAGATACAAACATTTAACACTTCATTCCACACAATCCAGGGCAAGGAGATAATTGTTAAACTTCTCTAAACATCAAATTGCTGAATTTCTTGTCTCCTGACATGGTAGCCTTTGTGTTTATGGGATATCCATTATCTGTGCTTCAAAGTCTGTGTCCCTCTGACCCAGAGCTGGATGTACTGTCAAGTGAAGATCCTGATGTGTTGGTCGCTCTGTGTTTTTCAATTAGCAAAGGAATGACTGACAAAGTACTTAGGCCAGCTCCTGAAGTCACTTTGAGAGCACTGAGGCTCATGGCAAATAGATAATGGTGCAAAAAAGGATTTGTTTGGTACACCAGTGTGTCTCTTCATGTTGGCTCGTGTCAGCTTGTCTGCATTGTTTTCTTTACTGATTCTGCTACTACAACAGCTTTCTCTTTGAAATCTCCCTCATCTTTAAACAAAAGATACAAGCAAAAGAATTAGAAGTATTAAATACACAATAATTTTAAATATACATTGTAGGGAGATAGAATATAAGTAAATAAAGGTAGTATAGAAAGTAATCTCACCCCTTAAAGAGTTGCAGCTGAGCCAATTATTAAAGATTGGGAACAGGGCTGACTTTAACAGGCCACAGCTGTAGCTGATAATAAGAGAGTTATAAAAGAGTGGATTGGTTGGTTGAGGGGATCTGGAGTTGGTGAGAAGAAGGAAGAGTCAGTGCTTAGAGGAGCTGCCTACCAGAAACATCAAGGAGGTGTAAAACTCCAGCAATGTGGAACCTTAGCAACATAATGACAATAGAGCTCTTGCAATATAATGACAGCAATACATGATGTTTTCCTCAGAGCAGAAAGAGGAAAAGGAAGAGGATTCTGTGGGAGATCCTCAAAACACCTATGGCAGGGTAGAGTAGGATGGGTAGCAAATTTCTGTCTCTACTTTTAAAGGGAATTGTAGATAAGAACAAAGAAGAAATCATTGTTTTAAATTATTTAGAGTTTTTTTTGTTTTAGCCAGACTTTCTTGAGGAGTTGATGCACTTAGCTTATATTTTTCTTGTTTTTCTCCCTCTTGGGATTTGTCCTGCTTTTGTTCAAGGACTCATGCAATTTTTCTTTTTTTGCTGTTTTACTAAATAGAGTAACATCAAAGTTGCCACGCAGATAAGGAAAGTGAACCTCCCACATTGATTAAAAATGTAGAGCACAAGAGGCCAGAAACTGGAAAGGAATACCAAATAAATACCTTCCCTAGAAATGCACTTGGTATATAGTCTTACCTTTGTAATACCAGTGGGAGTTATCTGTAGGAACCCCTCTGGCAATGAGATGATAATGTACCTCAGTTGGTCATAAAAAGACTAGGTTTAGAGGACTCTGAAGTTTCAGTGCATAAAAAAAGTAAATTAATTCCACCTAATTCTTCACACTGATCCCATCTACCCATGCTGAAGGCCACGAATTCTGATTTTGGGTTTGATCTTCCATCTGTGGAAGTTCAGTGCAAAGCTTCTGTGGGATTTAGGAATGCCTCTGACACAGTGAGCACCCAGGCACACCTAACCATGCCAGTGTGTCACAAAAGCCCCTGGAAAAAGGAGATAAGTAAGGGAGAAAAATTGCTCCTGCGACTTCAGCCCCTTGCAGCTGTGGAGCTTTGTAGTGCTGCTCACTTGGAAAGGGCTCTGTGCTTTGGAAACCAGGCATGAGAGAGGCTCTGCTTCTTGGAACTGCCTTTTGTAGGGTGTTACAGGGCAGCGTTTGCCACAATGAGCTTGCAGTTGCAATGGCACTGTGTAGTCTGGAGCTACTTTTAATTTAAAAACATAGTGATGCTGGTTTCCTCCAAACCCCAACAAGGTAAACAGTCCATCTGTGTATGAAGCAGGGTCACCAACTCATCCTTAGTGCCATGTTTTGGCAGTTTTGTACTTTTTTGGCCTCTGAGTAATTCAGACCTGCATATTGTCCTTTTAATCAAGCTGTTACTGGATTCCTCAATGGGATCCTTGGAATAACAACATCAATGTCACACAAGATGAGCGGCATGTCTCAAAAGGAGAAGGCTTTTCTTGCAATTAAAATCATTCCTGTTTCACCTTGGTAAAGCCACGTCTGTTGAGTGAATGCTGATGACATCTCTGAGTGTGTGCTTGAACAATCCAAATGTTCATGAACACATCTTTTGCTACCACTGTTGTGATCATGTATAGTACCCTGGGTGAGTCTTTTGGGACAGAATGGTGTTCTGCAATGGAAAAGACTCTTGTGGAGTTGGTGGTCTGACAGCAGTTTTAGAAAAGAATTGTTAGCTCTGTGTTCACCCCTAAATCTCAAAAGTGAAAGATATGGTTATGTTTCTCTCTTTTTCTCTTGTTTTAAAATCTTCTTTATATTGATGCCTGTTTAAAAGCAAAAGAAAATTCTAGAGCAAATTTTCTGGTATGAACATCACCTGTTTCATCCCTGCATCAAAAGCAATCCAAGGACATGGGTTGGTTCATGGAGCACCCTCAACCTAGGGAGAGGCAATGCTGTATCAAAGCCAAGCAGAGGACAGGGAGGGGAGGACGCAGTGCAACCTCATATTATCCTTTGAGAAGAGATTTCAGCACACAATGAGCTTCCTCCCTCAAACATTAAGCTTAGAGTGTCCTTTACTGGTACAAGCAAGAACAGGGATGAAACTTCGTGCTGTGGAGCCAGCTTTAGTTAGGAGTCAAAAAAGGAGCTTTTTCTCATGTGTGGGGCTGCATTCCTGGCAGGTTGTTCCCCAGAGTGCCAGGACAAGCAACTGGGGATGTGCTCATTTGTTTTCTCTCCTTTTCCTTGAAGGATGGACTCACCCCCCTGCACTGTGCAGCACGAAGTGGCCACGACCAGGTTGTGGAGCTGCTCCTGGAGCGAGGTGCCCCCCTGCTCGCACGGACCAAGGTGTGTGTGGGCCCTGTCAGAGTATGGGACACCTCTATAGCCTTCCACAGAGCTTTCAGTGTCCCTGAGAGGACAAGGAGGAAGACAGCAATGTTACTGTCCTCCCAAAGGAGATGTATTAATGGGAAGAATGATCCAAAATAAGGTTTGCTTACATAATCTTTTCCAAATGTATGAAAAGCGTACACTTGCTTGCCTGTCTCTATAGCATCAGACTAAACACATGATGTGCAGTGCTACTGCCAGCACTTCCCTTGTGCTGCTTCCTGAGCCTGTAGTACACAGAGACGTAGACGCTGGGTCAGTCACTCGTAAGAGGTGATTCCTGGTACATATTTTCTGACCTGTCACATACGATAATGAGGACAGTTTCTCCTAATTATTTTTACCAATTATTTGAGAGTTGGAAAATTATTTCTGTGTCTTCTTCCTCACATCTGCAAAACATACATCTAAAATAAATGCATTTCCAACAAATTCTGTCTCTTTGGTGAAACTAATGAGGGGAAGATATTTGTATAATAGCAGAGCCCACTGAGCAGCACCTCACAACAACAAATGTCCTTCTTACATGTACCATGTCTAAGTGGGGGTTACTGAAGCTGCTGTTCTGTTCTGTCACAGAATGGACTCTCCCCACTCCACATGGCAGCCCAGGGGGACCATGTGGAATGTGTCAAGCACCTGCTGCAGCACAAGGCTCCTGTGGATGATGTGACACTGGACTACCTTACTGCCCTGCACGTGGCCGCTCACTGCGGTCACTACCGTGTCACCAAGCTCCTGCTGGACAAGAGAGCCAACCCCAACGCCCGTGCCCTGGTAAAGCTGTCCCACATGGGTCATGGAACAAAGCTGCCTGGTAGCTCTTGCCAGGAAAGCTGAGTGAGAACTGTCAGCAAACTCCACAGCCTTATGTAGGTGCAGTAGCCACAGGGGTGTCACACCTGCTGGTTACCAGTCCTGTGCCTTGTGTGCTTAGGCCTGATCATGGAACACACCCCATGGCAAGTGGCTGTGGCGTCAGGTGTGGAAGCTCTGCGGAGTTCCTAAAATCAGAGCAGGTTCTGGCTGATGTTGATGTATACATTGGTGTTTTAATGAATTAATGGCTCAGTTTTCCATAGTGGGTGATACAATACACAATTTCTGGACTTTCAACTGAATCAGTAAGTTTATTGGCATAGGCAAAACATACTAAAAAGCTAATATTTCTGTGTTTATCAAATGATGACATTTTCCTCTCTTGGGTGCCATTTTTCTTTCCAAAAAACAGTTCTTATGCTTACAGGACACCAGGTATGATTCCTTTTACTGACTGATCAAACCATTGCCCCTAACAGTGAGAAAAATGTCACATTTGACTCTGGAAACATTTGGAATCTTTAATGTATCCAAAGCAAGACAAGATTACAATTTTCTCTGCTAGGAACTGTTAGCTGGCTGGGAGTTCATGTACCAACATATTGCGCACTGTCAGGAAGAGAAGGAGTCTGTGAACACTTGAGGTGCTCCTGCATGGCCAGAGTTCTGCCATGGCCAGCTGCACCGGGGGCCTCTACAGAACCCCCACTGCAGGGCACTCAGATGCCTTCCCCAGCTTCTTGCCCACACTAGGACCCACTGTTTTTCTATATAGGCCCTCCCTGTCCTTTACTTCCTTGGAACTGACACCATCTTCTTCTGCTCCCTCATTTTTCTTGGCCTTTTCATACCCACAAATCCCATAGCCCCTTTTGCTTCCTCCTCTTGCACTTTCTTTGCTTTGCTTTTTTCAGTGCTGTGCTCACTTAGGTGATCTTTGTTAACACTGTTTTTATCCTTGCTTGTTTTTCTTGCCAGTCTTTTGATTAGCTGCACTTTGCTCAGCTACTCACAAATACCCCCTATGTCTTCTTTCTTTCCTTCCATGACCAGAAATATATCTTCTGTTCCCCTCCCTCCATGCCTCCCTCCCTGTGAAACAAAAGGAGAACACCCTCAGGCTGCTGCCTCTCTGCTCCCTTCCCACCAAACTCGTTTTCTCTCCCCAGTACCTCCCTTATTTTCTCTCTCTCCCATGAGGGACTTGTCGCCTTTGGCTTGTTCATAGTGTTTAATATATTAAATGAAGCTCATAATTTCTGTTAGTGATACTTTTTTTTTTTCTGCCTTCTCATCTCCCCCATCAAACTGTTCCTCACTTAAATAGAAGTAGCAAAATTAAATCAACTGAGGCAGTGAAATTCAGTGAAAAATATGGAAACTTCTGAAACAGTAAAACTCCCTATGAAATATATTGGGACATATTGTGTGGGAGGTAAAATATCAAATGGTTTTGATTATTTCTTTAGAAATCAGAGAAACAGTAATCATATTCAGCAGAGTTCAGTGATGGAATAAATACTATAAAGAATGCTTTTTCAGCTACTTTTAAAAAATTGTTAATGTTTGCAAAATGCTTTGGGGATACAAGCACTATGTGAGTTCTCAGGTTTTTAAATGTCTTTATGCTTTAAAGCACCCTCAAATGAACTAGTAATTAACACTTCCTTTAACAGAAGCAGCCTGTAGAATAATTGTTACGTGATTATCTTTTCCCATAAACTAAGATTTCACTGCAAGATTCTGGTTACTACTGGTTGATTGTTTGACAATACTGATGCTCTTCATTAGAAAATTTACCAATTTTTCAACATTATCTAAAAAATGTTACTCATGCTTTTCACTAAAATGTTCACATGTGGTAAATAATGTGTTGGTTCAACTTCAGACACACACTTAACCTGCATTAACTGTCATCAGACTATCATGATACCACAGCTGAAGGGGTGGTTCTTTATTTAAGGTACATCAGAATGTACACACACATGGATATTACGGCTTAGGGTATAAATATAAAAATAAATACACACAGGTCCTTAGATTTCAAGCAAAATGACAGATTAAGGTGGAACCTGGAATAAGCACTCCGTTCCTCTCTTTTTCTCCGTTTAAATGTCTTCAAACTGAAAGAGAGTAGATTTGGGTTAGATGTTAGGGAGAAAATCTCCCTTCTGAGGATGGGGAGGCCCTGGCACAGGTTGCTCAGAGAAGTTGTGGCTGTCCCATGTGTAGAAATCTCCAAGGATAGGCTGGATGGGGCTTGGAGCAACCTGGCATAGTGGAAGGTGTCCCTGCACGTGGTAGGAAGTGGAACAAGATGGACTTTTCCAACCCAAACCTTCCATGATTCTCCTAGAGAGGTACAGGAAATACTTTGTAAAGGCACTGATTCTGAAGTGTTCACTGTAATTTCTTCCATTTCCCTGGTGTTAGGCAGTCTTGGGAAGCACTGGGAGTGCTCCTCACAGACGTGTGTAGCCCCAGGAAGCACACAGACACACACACATGCACACATACACATACATGCAGTTGGCAGGCAGCACAGATGTGTCTGTATGTGAAGTCTGGAGGTGGAGGTTTCCTTTCTCTCCTAGGCCTGGGAAGAAAGCAGCAGCACTGCTTTGTTGTGCCTCAGATAGTGGAAGATGTCTGTAATCCGTAACCTGTTGTGCTTAAAGAATAGCTGCTTGTGGTAGCCTAACCCTTGTGCTCCCGGTGTGGCAGCATGGAGCTGTGTGGGAAGTGTAGCTGCATGTTTCTGACTAACATCACTGTCTTTTGCACAGAATGGTTTTACTCCACTGCACATTGCCTGCAAGAAAAATCGCATCAAAGTCATGGAACTCCTGGTGAAATATGGGGCTTCAATCCAGGCTATAACAGAGGTAGCAAAATGTTTCATGTCCTGCAGAAAAATTCCTTCTCTCTCTCTCTCTCTCTCTCCTTTTTTGCTTTCTTCTTCCCACCTCTCCTGTCCCGCCCCACTTTCCTGCATGTTTGATTTGAATGAAGAAGCCCATCCCTCGAGCCGTGCAGAGGAGTAAAACTGCTCTTGCTTTGTTTCGCAGTCGGGCCTCACACCAATACACGTGGCTGCATTTATGGGCCACTTGAACATAGTCCTCCTCCTGCTGCAGAATGGAGCCTCTCCTGATGTCACTAACATTGTGAGTACGGCTTTCACTAGAACCTTCTGCTCAGGACCCCCAGAAGTTCCTGGTTACCCTGTCGCTCAACCCAAGGGTCACATTTTAATGATACTTTGTTGCATATTAGTGCAAGTTATTGTGGCACTTTTAGTGACGAGGGGAAAGCGATGGCTGCATCTATCGTAAGCCATCTCTGGTTTCATGTCTTCTGCAACAATGCTCAAGTAGGTAAAGTTTTCCTTAGAAACAGACAAAACTCACCAGAACCATCCAAAATGGATTATAAGCCAAATCCCACAAAGTCTGTGTTTCTGCTCTGAAGGATGAAATTCAAGTCCAAATGGCTCTAATTTCTGCCTGCATGACTTTGCTGGCTGCCATGAAATTGTGTCATTCCTGTCAGTGAAAGATTTTTACAGAATATTCAGAGTATAAAATGCCTAAAATCCCAAGGATTAAACAAAAAGCAAACCTGGGAAACTCAAGATGTTCCTCTTAGACAGGAAATTCCAGGAACCAGTGATTAAATCTGGAAAATGTGACCTTTGGGAAGTTACACAAAATGCAGAACCTGACTTACCATAGAAATCAGTGTTTGTATACCAACAGCCTAGTTACCAAAAATAGAGGGGGAAAAATGAACCAAAAAAAAGCAACATTATTGTTTTCTGAGATGTATTTCGTAAGATATTTTACTGTTTGAATTTGTCAGCATAAAAAATATTCAACTTGGGACCACCTGTACTTGGGAAGCAGCTTTTTTCAGTACATAAGGTTATAGGTAAGTGTTCCCAGCAGCAAAAACAACAAAAATTTAGTAATCCTGGTACTCATTATTTTTTTTCTCAGCTAGAAAAATCTTACATGCAACCCAGTGAAATTGTTAGCATGCAGAATTGTTAATGTGAATCATTAAAATAGACTTTCCATACTTTGTTATGGAAGCATTCTTATGTAAGAACTTTATTGATAATAAAAAACCAACACAAAATCCTTGTGGAAGCAGTTAAAAATACTGTGTTACCAGGCATTTGTGTGCAAAGTTTAACATTCTACAATTTCTGCTACACAGGTGTCTTGGCTTTCACTTGGTAAGCTGCTGAGTTTTCCTGTTGAATTACTGTTTCCAAAACCTAAATTGCTTTGCTAATTCAATCACAAAAGGGTCATTGCAGAAATTTGATCTTTAGAGTGTTTTCACATATTAAACTGTTTATTCTTCAGGTAATAAACTTTATATTTAGATGGAATGATTAAGATTTTTAGCTAGGGCTGAGGGATTTTGTTCTTGCATACCTACTAATCACAGCTGGTAATGCAATGTTAATTTAAGAATGACAAGATAAGTCAACTCCTGGTGAAAAGGGTTTGCTGTAAGTAAAAATCCCAATTAGCAGGCAAGCTAAAGCTACTTCTTTACACCTAGATGAGGACAAGAGGACATGATTCCCCATTCTGATGTAAAAGGTCTTGACTAGGGTGCTCATTTTGGCAGTTGCAGTTTAAGTGGTAGTCAAGGGGAGAAAGGCCTTACAACAGAATATTCTCCAGCTCTGGTGTAAGAATTATGAACAAATAACACGAAGAAATGAGGGGTCCTGCTGTGTTCTCATGATATAACATGAGATGAATAGAGCTCCTGATTGCAGAGCTCTCCCAAGACCTGATGCACCAGATGCTGGTGAGCTGCCCAGGGACTGTTTCGGTCCACTTTGGGACACTGCACTCAAAGAACAGAGCCCAATTAAACTAGGAATGCTGTCCTCAAGGAATCCTCATTTCAGTGTTTTTTTGAAAACCTATGCAAAAAGTAAATGCTTTGAATATTCCTGATCTGAAAATGCTTTCCAATATTTTGTATCCTTCAAATTCTGAGAGCTACAAAAGGCTTGAAACAAGATTGATTCCACAGCCTGGAGACAGAGCCACACTGCTGAGTACAGATTTTACACATTCCGTGTGCTGGCTGAGTTGTGCTCACCCGTTGCAAGGCCTCTTAATGTTGCCAGCTCCACACAGTGTGCAGGAGGGGACCATCTGGAAAATGATCCCCTTCCATCTTGAAGCTCCTGTGCCATGCAATCCCTAGAGAGACACAGCTCAGTGTACTCTCATCTCCTGTGCAGTGCACGAGCTGATACTCTGTTACGTAGAAAGCTGAGGGGCATATGTGACCAGGGCAAGTCTATCTGACAGAATTTTTCCTAAGCCAGGATTTTCATTCTGTCTCTCAGTGCTTGAGTCTTGGATTGTCCATATGGCAAACCAAGGCATTCCAGGTACAGCCACATGCATTTATGCCCTGCAGCTGAAGCCAGACTCTCAGCTGGCAGAAGGATGGGTCTCAGCACCAGTTGTCATGGGTAGGACTGGCACTGGCAATGATCTTTCTTTGTGGAAGTTTAGGACACTGAAATGCTTTTGCTTTCCTGCAGCGTGGAGAAACTGCATTGCACATGGCAGCACGGGCTGGGCAGGTGGAAGTGGTTCGCTGCCTCCTGAGGAACGGGGCCCTGGTGGATGCCCGAGCCAGGGTAGGTGTTCTGCTTACAATGTTTTCTTTTTCTCTTAAAACAATGGCTGAAGGAATTATTCACCACACTCCTCTCCTCCATTACTCCATTTTTTCTGCTATCACTTGCTATGACTCTGCAAGAGAAATTCATAGGAAGGTGTGTGGGGACCCAGGAGGATGCTGGGCTCAAGGTGGCTCCCTAGCACTAACGACCCACTTGATTTGAGTTGTAGGAAGAACAGACCCCGCTGCACATCGCCTCCCGCCTGGGCAAGACGGAGATCGTGCAGCTGCTGCTGCAGCACATGGCGCACCCCGACGCTGCCACCACCAATGGCTACACCCCGCTGCACATCTCTGCCCGTGAGGGGCAGCTCGACGTCGCCTCCGTGCTCCTTGAGGCGGGTGCCTCGCACTCCATGTCCACCAAGGTAAGGCTAAACTGAGGAACTGAAGCAGTTTGGGCCCTTTTGTTATCTTCTTATTTAATCGGCAACAATCCAGTAGGCTGGAGTGACATATCACAAGCTAATCAAATTTCAAGTTTGCTGTTATCTAAAACTGGATTTAGTTGCCACTGAAGCCAAATGCAGGTTTAAAATGTCCTTGTTTCTCCCTTTCCCTTATAAGCACAGCTTTTTTTTGGCAGAATTTCCGAAAAAGAAAAGGGAATGGCAATGATACATTTTTTATGAACAGGTCTCCTTTTATTCTTCAATACGTTATTTACTTAAATAGCAAAATAATTCTGCCCTGTGCTAGCTGAAAGGAATGTTCCTAAAACACAGAAGTCAGCATCTGCCCAGTCTCATCGAATGCTGGATCTATTTTCAGTGGCTCTAAAATGAGATGTCATGTGACACAACAGGCCATTTTGTCTGGGATTGTGAAATAAATGCTCTCCAGAATCACTAGTGAGTTTTTAGCCAAAAATGGTACCAATAGATTACTAACAGAGATGAATATGTAAGATAGTAGATAGCTGTGAAGAGAATTATCAAGATATCTTTTCCAGATTTAAAGCATTTGATAAGTGAGAATCATGTAATTTTTGCTATTTATAAAAGTACCCTTGGTTTTACAGCTGGAGCTTAAAACATGTTTATGAACAACGACGTGTCTTCCAGGGTTTAAAAGACTAAACCAGCAATTTTCAAATTATGATCCATGGATTACTGGAAGGGCTTGCTGTTCTCCTTTTATCCAGCTGTTAAATCACATTAGAATGGCTAAAAATACACTAAATACTTTCCTAATTTCCCATATTGCTTGATGGCAATTAGTATTGCAGGAACATTCTATAATTATGAATAGGAGAAGATGGAGCCCGCTAGATAATATCTTTATAGACTTCTGATTTGTGAACTGAAAATGTTTGAGATTACCCGATATAAACTTCTTTCTGAGGTGGGATTAGTGGAACTAAATTATAATGATGATAAACATTAAACATGATTTACGTGCCAGGCAAATAGGTCATTGCAGCTTCCCAAAGTTACTGTCAGGCAGTGGTGCAGGCTGCCACCTACTGTCATATATCCTTGAGCTTTCCTTACCAAATTTTTAATTAAAACAGGCAAAGAGAGGGGCTCTTTTTAGCTTCAGTAGAACTTTGTGACTGTATGAATACACAAATGCAAGTACAAATAATTTTTCACCAAACCCTTCCGGAGGAAGGGAATTAGAGTTTGAAGGATTTATCTGATCAATTTAATTGGTGTTTCATTGTTACTGGCAACAACTGATGCAGGAAATACTTGTAAAGCTGTCATCATGGAACGAAAAAAGGTGCAGTTGGTTTGGGGTGTAAATTAGAAGAAGTGCCTTCATTGCCCCCACGCAGTGTGCATTGCTAGTACAGTCTGTATCAGATAAAATGTCTGCCAGCCTGAGAGCACATAAGTAGGGAAGAATAATAAAAGGGAAAGTATTTTCTTGTATTTTGTGCTTCTCAAAGTGCTTTCAAGAGAGGCTGCTCTTTCTAGGTTCAGTTATCAATTCTGAGGTTGAAGAGTAGGTGCTTAACACATAGTTCTTAGACATGAGATGTCAGCATGACCTTTAACACAAACAGCTGTGTTTTATCTCCTGGAATTTTTCAGAAGGGATTCACACCATTGCATGTGGCAGCCAAATATGGGAGCCTGGAAGTGGCAAAGCTCCTGCTGCAGCGCCGTGCCTGTCCTGATTCTGCTGGCAAGGTACTGCTGGGGAAGAAAAAGTCAGAAGCCTTTCCTTAAGGAAGAACTGTGTGAAATATGCACCCTAAGAAGGCTGCAGCTTCTTTTGCATGGTGGCTGTGGCTTTGTTAGGGTCCGTGTCTCCCCTGGGTGGTGGCTGACTGCTGCTACCCAGCATGCTGAGTTTGGGTCCATGGCAGGAGGGTGCATGGCTGCTCTGAGGGCAGGTATGTGTCTTTGGCTCAGGAAGCACGGGTTCCATCAAGCTACCTAAATTCCCAATCGATAAACATAGGGACAAAGCCCCACCATCCCCTGGTGTAGGTGATGAAAGCCAGCAGCTTGCCACTGTGGTTCACCTGGTGCGCTGCTTCTCCTCACTAACAGCCACCTGCTTGCCATGCCCTTGCTGCCCATCCCCACTGCCTCTCCCCCGTCCCCTCTGTCCCTTGCAGCCCCCCAACCCTTCCATCCCGCCGCACCCGGGTCCCCTCCGGCCCGTGTCCCCGGTGTCCCGTAACGCGCTAACGCCGTCGCCGCCCTTGCAGAACGGCCTCACCCCGCTGCACGTGGCGGCGCACTACGACAACCAGAAGGTGGCGCTGCTGCTGCTGGAGAAGGGCGCCTCGCCTCACGCCACCGCCAAGGTGAGCCCGCCCGCCCGCCATGAGGGGAGCCGGGGGGGAGCCGGCCCCGGCACGGCCGCCAGGCCATTTATTACTGCGCAGCGGTAGCGACAGCGTAAAAAAATGTATATTCTGGCCAGGCAGACGGGGAATGAGCACAAGGGGAGTTAATTTCGAGTTAATTTCAGTGGTGTCGCGGTATCGCTGCGTCGGTGAGGGCAGCCCTGAGGGGAACCTGAGGTGCTGAGGGGAGTCAGTCCCACCAGGGTTTTAGTCGCAGCTGGAAGTCACTTCACTATTGTGCAATGTTAGCAATGACATTAAAAATTTTATTCCGGGGTTAGGAGTGGTGTTGTGGTTTCACTGTGCAGGTGAGGGGAGCTCTGAGGGGACACTTGGGGAGCCCTGAGGGGACTCAGGTCTATCAGAGCTTTGGTTGCAGTTGGAAGTTACCTCACTATTACATAATATTAGCAATAACTTTAGAAATGTGCATTCTGACCATGCACACAGATCATTCTAGGGTTAGGAGTGGTGTTGTGCTATTGCTGTGTAAAGCAAAAGCTGCTGAAAGGGGAAAATGGTGACCAGATGGGTGCAACACCAGATAGTGTCCTGCCCTGCGCAAGGCTGTTGATCTACAGGCTTTTGGAAAATGCTCAGGGATTGTATTGGGAATGTGGTTTCCATGGCAGTGCATGGGAAACAGGATAGTTTGGGAAACTTACAAAAACCCAACAAAACAACTACAGGACAACCCAACCAGGCACCCCCCACAGGACCTGTGTGCTGGCACCTGGGATTTTCCCCTCACAATGTGTTATAAAGCAATTAGGAAATTGTCTTATTGCCAGAAAGTGCCATTCTTCTGTGCTTAAATGATTGAATTAATCACAAAAACATTCCACCCCATTGCTGTTTCCGGTCTATGACTGACACGTGTATCAAAATTTCATATGCAAACACATCTCTACTCACATGCTCTGAAAAAGCATAATGTGATGAAGGGTGTGCACCCATCAGTCATCATGGGCAATGTCACTCACCATTCAAAAGGGATTATTTGCAACATTGGTTGAACAAAATGTAGGTGTCAAACTCGGACTAATTTGAAGGTATTGGTGGAACAGTCCTGCCCATCCTGGTGAGGGCTGGCTTTGTTCTGGTTTAGGCAGCGAAAATAACAGATGGACAAAGCAACACAACAGCAGGGCCATGTGGGACATGTCTGGCCTTGAAAATTAAATGAACTCTCATCTCTAATAACAGGCATAGCATCAAATAATACTGTTTTATGGTGCCTGACTTAGGTTTACATGGCTGTTGTGGTAACTTTATTTTCCTTTTTTTTCCTGCCTGGTGTCAGAATGGATACACCCCTCTCCATATTGCTGCCAAGAAAAACCAGATGCAGATAGCTACCACTCTGTTGAACTACGGGGCTGAGACCAACATTTTGACCAAGCAGGGAGTCACCCCACTTCATTTAGCCTCCCAGGAAGGTCACACTGACATGGTGACTTTACTTCTGGAGAAAGGATCCAACATCCATGTGGCAACAAAGGTAACTCACAATTGGAAATAAAGTATTATGGGTGGGAGTATCCAGTAAGATGCAATGTTCGTGTCCGTGGACAGGTTTAACAACCTATACTAGAAACCTGAGAGCTCCAGTCTGAAATAATTCAGTGCTCTCACCTGTAAAGGCTCTTTTCTGCATGTCTTTATCCTTCAGTGGTAAGTGAAGAAATTTACTTTCTCTGACAAATAAGAAAACAATCATATTACTGGAGCAGACTAAGAAAAATTCTATGGAAGACCTTTCCAAATTTTTTTCAATTATTGTGCCTAACAGCTTTTATACAGAAAACAAGGTCATCAAAAAAAACCCCAAACCATTACTATAAATCTTCATGGGTCACTGGGTTTATTCGAGGATATTTGCAAATCTTACTTATGCAGGTGAAAAGCCTGCAGTTTCTGCTCAAGTTAGAATAGAAGACTCTGGTATGTCCTTGAATGGAGTAACTATATTCTGCTAATAGAAACAAGGAGATTTTCATTTCTTCTACAAAACTTGTTCAGTGCCATGTTCACAGGAAAGCACTGCATGTGATCACAGTGAGCTGTCAGTTAAAGGCTGCATCCTTTTCCCTGGCATTTGAATGGGATCTATTTCTGGAGTTAATGTCTTCATCTGGCTTGTGCCTGCAGCTGTCAAGGTTCCTCTTTCTGTCTGAAGAGTGGGAAGCACATTTTATTAATGTGATTCTTAGCTTCTCAAATTACATTATTGTAGCAAATCTTGAGCATTCATGCCTTAAAGTTTTCCTCTATGATTATGGTGATGTAATTGGTTTAGAGCTGTTTGTCAGCTGGAACAGGAGCAATATTGACTGTATTTTGTTTCAAACCACCACCCATACTCAAAAGCTACAGTTAGGGTCTGATCATGTTTTAAAGATGAAGAGGCAGAGAAGTCTAGATTTTTCCTTATGTAAAGTAGGGTTTTATTCTTACTTTTATCTGTTAGTTTACTTACCTGTTATATTCCATCTCCAGGCTGGACTGACATCCTTACACCTCGCAGCTCAAGAGGATAAAGTGAATGTAGCCGAGATACTCACCAAACACGGTGCGAACCAGGATGCTCAGACAAAGGTAAATCACGGAGTGGCTGCTGTCTCCAGCGTGCCAAAGGGTGCTACCCTTGTCCAAGGAATGTTCCACTGAGCTTGCAGTTTTACTTCTTTGTTCTCCTCCTGTAGCTTGGTTATACACCTTTAATTGTGGCCTGTCACTATGGAAACATCAAAATGGTGAATTTTCTCCTCAAGCACGGAGCAAATGTCAATGCTAAAACAAAGGTAAAGAATTTTCCATTGCTTTGCTTTTGCTCTTTATTCTGAACATGGTAACACAGCACTCCTACATGACATACGTGCTTTTTCCCTTGGGAGCTCTAACCATGGCATGGGAGGTATCAACGTGTGGTAGCTGTAATGGAATGCCCTCTGTCTGCTCCATCTCATGGTGTGGTGTTCAGGAAAGAAAAGCCAGATAACTCTGTGTATATGAAAAAACAACACAGACAATCCTTTTCATTGGTTTTTCTTTTTCTTATTACTTGCCAATTAACAAATGAAAGTTTGTTGCTGATCTCATTTTAAACCACATGGTTTACACCACTGTAATACCACTGTGCTGCCAAACTAGCAAGTAACAATTCAGACACTTTCAGGGTGATGCCAGTTCTCTCCAATATGCTGGGTGAGGAGTGGGAAGAGTTACCACTGTTCAGTGTGTGGGTGGGCTGACTCTGGGAGAGGAAGCAGCTGTGGTAAGGGAATGTGGTTTACTCAAGGAGAGTTTGGGGTTTTCTGAGGGGAATCTGGCTCTGCTGAAATCTGACCAGATACACTGAAATGGACCTGACTGCCTAAAGCCGAAGTCAGAACAAAGCCCACTGACTTCAACAGTTTCTCCAGGGATAAACTGGTGGGCACACCAGCTGAATGGGATGCATTTTGTAGTAAAAGCTGTGTAACTGCTGAGAATACAAAGAGAGGTTCTGATGACAGCAACAGTGTGTTGCATCCCAGAAATCATCACATCACCCTTATCGGAAAGAAAAGGCTAACTCAGGAACTGTAGGGCTCCAGCTTGGTTAATGCTGACTTCAGGCAATTCCTGGCTGCTGGATTCAAGCTGGATGTCTTGGGACCAACAGGAAGCAGCCCACTGAGAGTGTCTTTAAAATCCCATCAAAATCACTGGCTTGTAGTTTGCTTGTTCCTCTGGTCAGCACCCCTGTCCCCAGCTGGGACCTATGGGATGATTCATTTCTCAAAGTAGCATTATTTTGTTGCTGTGGTCACAACTCAATGTGGTAAGAAAAATCCAAGTAAATAGATAAAACATTCTGGCCTATCCCTCTTGGGAGCACCCAAAATCAATGGGCTAAACTCAGGGATTCCAAAAGGACAGGCAACGCTGCTAGAAAAACAGCTGATGAGAATTAATAAAGCAGACACTAGTGGGATCCAAACTGTAGCTGCCAAAACATTCAGCTGAGGTATTTGGAGGCTAACTCAAGGGACAGACAAAATTGTGTCTTTAGGATTAAGTCTCTCTTTTTGTTTAAAGGACTGCTGGGACAGATTATGAATCCATTCACCCAGGTACTTTACTTATTTAGAATAGTTTCATTTAGTCAGCAAATTTGTATCAGGAAGCAGTTCTCCACAATCTCACACCTAGGGACCACTAAAAATACTGGCAATCTGTCAACTGGTGTTGTGGACTCAGTTTAAAGAATAAATCCTGGATTCAGGATAGGCATGGTAAAGAATGAATAACGCCTGCTGCAGCTTGGGCTTTCACTAGAGAAAGCCTGCACAATGCTTGGTGCAAGGAACACATGGCTTCTCTTTTTGAAGGACTACGCTATTCAAGCAAAGGTGGTGGATCTACTTTCCACTAGAACCTAGAGTAAGCAGTAATTTCAGCAGTCCGCACATATAAGAACTGTATGTATTGGCAGTATAAGAACTGTAACAGTTCTGGATGATCACCTTCTAATTAGCAGTGCAAAGCATTACTGGCATCTGTTTGTTTGCAGCAGAGATGACTCTCAGAGCACATTTTCAGAGCCTGCCCCAGGCTTTACCTAAGTGTACAGTGCGATCAACCCAAGGTTTTCTTCCAGTTCCTTCTCTGCCTGCTTTCAAAGCCAATTGCAAATAATTTTGTAAATCAATTGCCTGACTGGACTCACACAATACCATCTCAGATCAGCCAGCTTAAGCACACTTTGGTTATGTTTCTGTATTGTGTGACACAAGAACAAACCACTGGAGCAGATGAGTATCTTGAACTAAGCCTGTTTATTAAGGCAGACATGCTGTACAAATTCCTAAGTGTAATTACATCTTGGTCCAGCCTTTTGGAGGCAAAGTGAAGCTAAACTTGATTGACATTTGTAATAGGTATATGTTTTTAGCCTTTTAAAAAGCAAACAGGCTTTAATCACTGCTGTTAAAAATGATGTGGTTTTTTAATAGACTCAGATATTTTAAAGGCAAACCTTGGACCCTCTGTTGAAAACTAGGATGTGAGAAGAAGAGGAATGTTCTCTGCCTCAGCTATGATTCTATGCTCTCAACATGCCCCTTTTAACTTCATTGTTCCTCGTTGTTCCTTCCTCTGATTTAGAAAATGGAGGAGAAATGTCTTTTCATGGATTTCCTTTATTGTGAGAGAAATTATTTTTGAAAAAGAATATTACCTTCCTTGATATTTCCATTATTCTGGGGAAGGAGAATTATTATTACTGAAGATTTATTATTTTTGGGTCAATTGGTATCATAATTTATGTTTGAAATATCTCAAAAGGAGCAGAACGGAGCAAAGTGAAAGGTCTGATCTAATGATTGGCTCTTGTTCTTTGTTTGCTTTTGCTGTCACCGCTGTGGATAACAGAATGGGTACACCCCTCTGCACCAGGCTGCTCAGCAAGGCCACACTCACATCATCAACGTTCTGCTGCAGCACGGGGCCAAGCCCAATGCCATCACCACGGTAAGGCTGACCTGCCACTGCCAACTTGCTTCCCTGGACAGTTCTTTTCTTGCCTTCTTTAGGGCTCGAGAGCAGGCTGTTATTTTGGTGAAAGTATTCCTCATACAGCTGGTTGTCATATGTGGAAATGTAATTTCCTCTGCTCTTCCTTATCCTCTTAAGGTAGTCATGTCTGACCTAAGTGTGCACTAAGCTAAACGTGAGGCAGAGAAGCAGATTGCTGAGCTGCAGGATCCAGCTGGCCATAGCTTCTGTGCCAGGCTCATTCACTTTCCCTCCGCCTCAACACTTCTCTCTGGAAATCGATATCTCCAGAAGGAGTTTTCCTTAAAAATCAAGGGGAGTTCAGAACCTAGTGGTGGTTTTTTAGGGGTTTTTTTGTTTGTTTGTTTTGTTTTGTTTTTTGGTTTTGGTTTTGGTTTTTTTTTAAAGACCCAGATTTCTGTCCCTCTTTCCACTGAATTGATTTCAGGTTCTTAGTGAGTTGAACTCAGTGAAGTTAATACCTCCTCAAAGAGTGTCAATAGCTCCTGGCACAGCTCATTCTCTGCAGTCAGCCAGCCAGGAATGCGACTGTCCTATTTCATGTTGATGTTGTTACTAGTCACCTCTAATTGGGTAATCGTTAGAACACTGCCAGAGTGTCCAAAACTCCTGTCGTTCCCTAGAGTGGATCAGTTTTCTCTATGCCTTTAGTGTGTGTGCTGAAATCAGCACTGGCACCATGTTTGATCCTGGAACAATCATGTGGAGTAATCTTATGTGATAGTTATCCAAAATCCCAGTTTGTGCACTGGATCATCAGGTGAGAGACCACTGCAGTCAGCTTCTGGGGCTGCTCAGTTAAACACTCCCACTGTTTGGGGTGTTGAGCTGAGGGTTTCTTGACTTGATTTCAGTCCTCACACTGGGGCTGTCATGCCCGGGTCCAATCCAAGTCCAAGCAGCCTTAGGGATGTGTCTTTGCTGCACAGTTGGCTGCTTCCTCAGATACTTGATCTGTCCTTGTCCATATGGAGCAATCTCTGGCTTGAGATAAGAGAGAATTTCAACCTGAGACATGAAGCAGGGAGATATGGGAGTGGTGGATGAGCAACTAATGTGCGAGTGAAGTAACAGTCAAATTATTTGTGCTGTGAAGATGCTAATCTGTTGATTTTGTGTTCATTTGTGCTAATCCACAAACTCAGTGTTGCTTCAGGGTGGCTGAGCTAGACTAATACAGAAGAGTTTAAATTATAGATAACTGAAGTTGTTGCTGAAGAAGACGGAGTCCTCAGGCTGATAAATCCTACACATGGTGCAGTGGGGTCACAAAAGCAATCATTTCTGTGCAAAGAGTGGTGCAGTGACAGTCTATGATTCTGCAGGAGACCAACATGTTGTCCCTTGGTTCAGTGCAAAAGAGTGTGGAGCAATTCTATGTACAACTCTTTACAAAGAACCTTGGAACACATCCCTTCCTCCCCTCCCCAAGCTCAGGGACATGGGACTGTGGACTGCCAGTGTTCCAGGAGATGAAATGGGGATAAATAGGCTTAAACTCTTGCTAAATTATTTTAGCGTGCTTTTGATGAATGACATGTTATGAATAGTCAAACTGCAAATAAATGTATTTAAATGGAACTATATTTTTCACCCCCAAGCTTTTTGTGGCTTGTATTTGTTAAATCATTAGCTTTTGTGAACTGTTAATGGAAGTACATTTTTGTCGTGTGAAGGAATAGGAGTATATGTGGACATGACAGCTGTAATTTTGTATTCCCCAGATAAGCAATTATACCTGGTCAAGGTATAACAGTTTCAACTGGGAGTGAAACTGTAAAAAGTTAAAATACTTTTTACTTTCTAGAAGAATATTTCTGCAAAATAACCCCAAACTTATGCAGGCAAGCCAGGCTGCATAGTGCAATGTGAGCCCTGAAGGGTTAAACCATACAGCGCTGTAGTATTTGGAATCGCTGGCAGATGTGAGTGTGTTGTGTTACCATGGCAATTGGGGCTATAGTCTTAAAGAAGTTACAAAGACCGAGTCAGATGTAACGGTAAAAAGCCGTGATTTTCCTAGGCTGTGCCTTGTTTTGGATGGAAATGCTGGCTCATGCAGTGTGGAGAGTGATCTCATTGGTTCACATCACAATCCTCCCTCTCTCTCAGCGCTCTCCCCCTCTCTGTTCCCTGCAGAATGGTAACACAGCCTTAGCCATCGCCAGGCGCCTGGGATATATCTCTGTGGTCGATACGCTGAAGGTTGTCACAGAGGAGATCACCACCACCACAACTGTGAGTTGCACATGCATTCAGATGTGGCTCTTCTTTACTCAGAGTGTTGTCTTTCTGCTCTTCCCTCAGGCTCTCCGTGCATCTCTTTCCTTTTCTGTTTTGTTTGGGGAGTTTTAGCTCCCCCCCTCCCCTTCCCTTTCTGTTGCATTTTTGCTACAGTGCTTTGAGCGTATCTTATGAGCATGTGGAAGTGTGTGCACGGCAACAGGGTCCCCTGAGCTAGGGAACAAAATCTGTGTGCACACTGATGGAAAATAACAATTCAGAGTGAAACTTGTTTCTAGACCTGGGTCTGAGCTGCAAACCCAAACTTTCCTGAAGTTTGTGCACTGTTGTTTAGATCCTGCCATTTCTCTGTTTGTCTTTTCACCTCTCCTTTCCCATCTGGCCTTACATCTCCACACTTTTGACACCTCCTGAGGCTCAATCCTTGCAGCATCTCTACGTTTGGACCACACCAGCCATGGCCTGGAGCCAAGCCTAATGATGCTCCCTGGATGGCTGTGAATCACATCCATCATCTTCTTACTCAAGTCACTTCCAGTTCAAACAGATCCTGTTTTCCAAAATGCATAGGAATCTTTCCTTATGGACTCAGTTCTCTCAGTGCTCCACACTCTTGAGTCTGTATTTTGACATCAGGGCTGGTGAATGGTGTGTGCTGAACATCAGCAAGGTGGTACTGCAGCTTTAAGCCAGGAAAAGCTGATCTATTTGGACACCCTGAGAGGAGAAGGTTTTCTCTTCTTGCACTTTTACCTCCCATCAACAAATGTCATAGCAGGTAGGAAGGGAGAACTTTAGAAATAGTGCATAATTTAAGAAATTAGATTTTATTTAAGTCTTGATTACTGCATTTATCTTGAAACACTGCTGTAAGGTGACGCTTTTTCATTTTATTTGATTTGGTGTTTATTTTTTTTTTAATTTAATGCAAGATTAACAGTCTAGAAACCCCATCAGCCCTAGATGACATTTAGGGGCTCAGAGCTGTAAAAATCTGTAGATTACTAAAAAGATGCCACTACTCAGTCATGGAGAGGGTTAGAAGAAGAGAAATCCAAAATCACTAGTAAAGAAATGGAAATATAATTTTGATTTTGTTGCATGCTGACAGCAAATCCCACTTGATAAAAACGAAGGAAGATGCAATAAAGATAACATGGCATAAGGTTACAAATAGAATAAGTCATAATTTTTTAATGACCTGCAAAGATCAGGCTGAGTCAGGTTTGGAAGAGGAATTCCGGCGTAATTCCAGAAGACTCTTAATAAAGACTATGTGTCTCTGTTGTTTTTACTTCATGTTCTTGTTTAATCATACAGCACATCACACATGTACGTGCATAAACACATATGTATCTAATCAGAAGTTTAGGAAAATAAAACCTAGGGAAATTTTTTTGAGAAACTTTAGTTCTTATATTTTTAAGCTTCAGAGGATGCCTTTGTCACATATTCTGTGCTGTGTCCTAGCACAGGTTTTTAATTTATTGCTTGATAAAAGCAGTAACTTCCTTTCTCATTTCCACTATGCTTCACCGTGCAGCCTTGGACCTTGTCTCATGTAGGTGTTAGATATTTGAAATAATAGGAATTGCACAACAAAAGGACACATGTGAGCTATTAACTTTGGATAAATATTTCTTTAAACATTGGGGATTAATGGTATTTTCTACCAGATCCCTGATGTCTGGGGTTTAGGACTGAATCATGTACTGAAACATACTTGCAGGGTTGACCTTTAGTGCTCACACAGAAGAGAAATCTGAAATCTTGATCTGTGTCTGCACACTTGGAAAGTCAGATGGGAGCCCTCCATAACTCACATTCTCCAGCTATGAACACATCTAACCCTTGTACCTTAGGGGGATGTATGGAATGGTGGTGTTTTGGGCGGGATGTTGATCAAACATAACGTAGAACAAGTCCTGCAAAGGAGGGCCGATAGCAGGTGCTCCCTGCAGTCAGGTTCCCCAGATGGTGGGGTTGATGTGGCCAGAGCTGAGGGCAGTGCTGAGCCTGAGAGGAGGTGCTGTCACCATGGCTACCTCATCCTGTGAGGCTGAGCCCTGCACGAGGATGGTACACAGCCCCATGCGTGATTGATATGCAAGTCACTGCCACTCAAGATGAGGAAAAGATCTCCAGTGCCAAAGCCTTTCTTTGCTCTAACTTGGAACAAACCTTCCTCTTACTTGCATTAGTGCTGTTATTAGTGGAGTCACATGAATATGTAGCAATAGGGAGAATAAAGTGCACATTTTTTACTGAAAGATTAAAGAGCAATAGGAAATGAGAATAAACTGGATTTTCAGAGGTTTGCTATGCAATTAAGTTTGGGGCCATTTATACAAAAAAACACAGCCTTCCTGTGGACAGATGGATATATAAGGAGCTCTCAGGTTGTTTACAGTATGCTGCTCTAAGTCATTCCTGAAAGCATATATGGGTTTACATACCTGATTTATATATTGGAATTATTCTGTGCCACCAGTGAAATCTGGCCTTACAATGAAAGGCTCAAATACAGAAGCCTTAAGTAAACTCCATTATGGTATTCTCACTAAACATAGGGAGTTTGAGAAATACACTCTGAGCAACCTTCCATATAGGCCATTCATGGGGCTAGATAGGGATTTTAAATTTTGAGAGAATTTGATGTGCCTATCAATTAAAAAAAGTCTAATATCACACTAGAAGTTCCTTTAAAAACATTAATTCCCAACAGAAGTTGTTGGGATTAGAATTAATGATTCTTGCTGAGTTCAGTGTTCCAAAATTGGCAATGAAGATTTTTTGTTCTGTAATGTACCTGTGCGCACACGCTTTTTTGAATCTCTTTTCCAAATTTTGTTTCAATTGTTAAATTATGAAGTAATTTTTTTCTTACTGCTGAGAAAGCCAGGAAGTCAGTAAAGTATCCTTGCTTCCCTGTGAATAGATAATAATAATATCTGCAAGCCTTAGAGACCAGATTTTTATATGGAGGCCTGTAAAATCCTAAGTAACAAATAGATGGATGTAGTAGTCCATAAACCTTGGTTACCTGGGAGACAAAAAGGTGGACAGTGACCCTCTCTCTACCTGCAGTTTGTGCTTTTACTTAGCTAATTGTTCAACTCAGTTGTTAACTCTGGTGTTGAGGAGACAAAGTCAGTGCCACCTGAATGACAGCACCTCTCCATCTGTCATCACTGGCCTTGTCACCCCACTGCTGCCTGACATTTCTATCCCAGGAAAGCCATGGGAATACAGGGGAAAAGTCAGTCCTGGTGGCGGAGCCATTCGGTGAATATAAACTAATTTGCAAACCTGAACATGTGTTCTGCTGCAACAGAAATAATGAGTTGTTTTTACTCATGGGGAAGAATGAATTTAGGAGCCTAATTAGGATTGCCAGTTGAGGCAAAGGGCGTTGTTCTTTCCCTGTACCTCAGGAGGGTAAACTGGAACTGCTGTCAGAGTTAAATAGATTTCAGAAACGTAAAGCAGACTTTGAAAACTAATTTCCAAGGTAATTACACAGTTGGTAACTTATTTATTAAAGTGCAGTATTTTACAATAAACTAGAAAGCTTTTTCAGTTTGTTAGAAACAGAGAAGTACATAACAGGATCAGGAAATAACTAGTAAGTTTTGTGCAACAAAAGCTGCTATTGACTTCACTGCTTGATATCAGCGAGCATTTTCCCAAAAGAATATTGCATAAGGGACTCAGGGTTTGGCTGATTTCGTGATTCCTCCCATGAAACGTTTGGCTCCTTTGCATGTGATGTTAATGTATGCCTGATAGGCGGTGTGTGCAGCAGGGAGGCAGTGCTGCCTCAGGGGGGTTACTCAGGGGGACTCGTGGTCTCCTGGCACTGCTCTTAGTGCCAGAGGGACACACACTGTGCTCTCACACTTCCTGAAGGGCCGTGTGCGAGCTCCTCTCCGCAGCTCCCCAGCTCACTGGGAGGAGCCAGGGAAATGGGTACCTTTTGGTTGTGACCAAGGTATTTCTGAGCACTGCTCCTTTTGAAGCCCTTGGCATTTTGTCCCCTGCATCCTAGCACGCTGAAGAGTTCCCTCCAGACAACTTGCACTTCCTACAATTCCTCTTGTTATGTTCTTCATCTCCTTCTGCAGTACGAATCTGGATGCTAAAAAGATCCATTCTTAATTCAGCACCCTAGCCTGAACCTCACTCATCCTCCTCCTTACCCTCAGACTAGTCTACAGATGAATTCAAGGCGGATTAGAATGAGCAGAATAACAGAAAGTTAGTCTAACTAAGACAGTTGATTTCAACTCAACAAATTATAGCTCTCACCCTATAACTTTCTTTATGTCCTACCGCTGCCTAAGCTTCTACTCAGCCTTCACCCTAAGCAACCCAGGCCTAGCCTTCCATTGAACCCACCTAATCTCAGCCCTGCTATGTCTAGAAAGCATAATGCTATTCATGTACGCTCCCTAGCCATATGGCCTATCCAAATACAGTTATCAGCCTCCACCATCCTACCTATCCTCATGCTCACATAAGATAAAATTATATTTTAAAAACCCCAACAAACTTCCAGTGGCTTCCTGCTCTTATGTCTAACCAGAATCCTCCCACTATTCCTCAGTCCATACTTGCTTTGATTCACAATATTTTGAGCTTTTAGGTGCAAAAGATATTTCAGAATCTTCAAACAACTTTTTTTTTCCTCTGATGTGTACGTGCTTAGGGGGAATATACATGATTTATGAAAAGGATATAATTAATATGCTCTGTAGTCACCTTTTTCTGGAGAGGGGGGAGAAATGTTTCAAGTGATCTGTGTAAATCCTTCACATCTTTTTTTAGTTGAGGAATTTCACATCATTCATAACTTCATTTCCAAATGTTTTACAATTTAATAATTTCCATATGCCCCATACAACTTTCTCAAGCTCTTCTGTAGACATTACCTAATTCATTTTAAAATCACCTTGGAAACATTGAGCTGAATTGTTCTACATGCACCATTTATAAATAAATTTTATTTCTCTGACCAGCTCATTATCTTATGTTTTTGTACTTTTCTGCCAGAAGAAATGTTACCTTATGCAGCACTGAGAATAGGAGCTTCTGGAATAAAGATGAAAAAGCAAGTTAGGAGAAGGAGAAACATGTGATGAAGTGCCTCAGCATGTCCCACTGCTGTCTGTTGAAAATGCCCTGCTGTAAACTTTGCTCCCCTGACTGATGATTCTGTCTTTGCAGACTGTAACAGAGAAGCACAAGCTAAATGTACCCGAGACAATGACTGAGGTCCTGGATGTGTCAGATGAAGAAGGTGAGTGATTTGGTAAATTCCTCTTCCATATCACCTATGTAACCTGTTCTACAGGCTCAAGAAGCTGCTTGAATACCCTCACATCTTCATTTTGCTGTGCTTGTAATGAAGCTCTTTTTTGAATGATGTAATCATCATGGTATTTTTGTAAAGATGCCAAAATTTGAAACAAAGTAAAATCCTGGGCCCCTATATCTTTTCCAGAAAAAGCTTATCTGAACCAAATTGGCAAATAAGACCATTTCCCAACTCCTGGCTTTACAATTTCACTGTAGAACTGTCCCAAAGTTGGCTTTGACCCTCCCATAAAGAGGAGTCCAAGCAGTAAATATTTTGGATCTGTGCCACTTGTATCAGGTACAAATGTCCAGGAGTTCTGCCTATTTGGAAACATTTGTGGAAGAAGATGCGTAAGGTGCAGGGTGAGGAGAGCATTCCCTGGAGGGAGCTTTTGGCACAGAGGAGCTCAGGGATACACAGGGTGTGATACAAAGACAAAGGCAATAAGTTCAGCCCTTGGGTTTCAGAGATCTTTGCACATACAGATAGAAGACGTGTCCCACCACTTAGCTCCCTACCAAGGGAATTTCTCTGACCTTCTGGGAGCAGTGATAAGGTATCACACTTTTATACAGCTCAGAATTGCAGAAATGGACTAAACCCACCCTTTTCTAAGGGTTTGCAAATGACTTAGAAATTTTAGTCACAGCAGTATTAATAAATATAAATGCAGTTGGAAGAATTTTCTATGTTCCTTTTTACACTTGAGAGTGCCAATATTACAGTATCCTATGTGTGCCATTTTATGGTTGTTGTTATTATTTCACACAAATAATTTGTAGAGTGAGTAGTTTCCAGAAGTCCTGGGAATTTGGAAACTCGGCTTACAGGGTTGGTACTTTTCTTTTACAAAGAAAACAGATGCACTTGTGGCTCTAAATGGTGCACAAAGTTAATGGCATTCATTAATTATAAGTGCTTGTATTGCTTTTGGAAATGGGAATTATGCTGATAAATTAGTTACACTCTTGAGAAAATATGATGCTTAGGCTCCAGATGCAACTTTTTGTTTTAAAATGCAAAAACAAACAAGTGTGACTCAAAATCAATTATTTTATGCTGCATCATGACCAGTGAAATTATTTTGCTACTTGTCTCTGATTAAGAAGCATTCAACTGCTTGTGTAATTATTATATTGAATCACCTTTGAACAGCTTATTGCCTTATGTTCACCTTATTCAGTTTTCTCCCAGTCTTTTGATCTACTGTTGAATCATCTTTAAATCCACAAAGCCTAGTATGTCTTCCTGCTTCTACTGGATCAATCCAGGGGGTTCCTTTTTCTCAATTTTCACACAATTTGTGTGTTGTACAGCCTTTAAACACTCTGATGAGGAACCCTTCAGTGATGGGGAAGCATATAGTGGCACAGGTGCTGTTAGCAGGAGTTCATGGAGTAAGACCTACAGACTTTCTCTTTTTGTTTGACTCAGACTGTTATTTTTTGTGTAGTAACAGCACGTTTGCAGAATTTGGGTATCTAACACTGCTCTCTGTTACTTTTGAAGTGTGGTTGAGTGTGTGTTTCATGAAGGTGGGAGGAAGAAATGAAGGTGGGAGGAAGAAGGGAAGCCAGAAAATCTCAGATTTATTACCTATATCTTGAGCGTGTTGGCAGAACTTGAAGGGGCTGTCCTGCATGACTAATGCTCTCCTGTGCTTTGAATTAACATTCACTGCAAGAACTCCTAATGTGGATGGTGCTTGTCGCAGTAACTTTAAATAGCTGGGGACAGGAAGGCTGCAGAACTTGTTTTATAGAGAGGATGAACCATTTAGGGGTGGGGTAGCTTCACAAGAGGCCAGCAATAAGGTGTCTGTGGTACTGTGTTCTTTGAAGTGACACAATATGTTCTGAAATAAATTGATGTGCTGCTGCAAACCTGCTAACTGTATTTATATAAATATCAAGTTGAACACAAGAGTACTTGAGCAAAGTATTTCAGGTCCCATAGTGTAGCATGTTCATAAGTACTTTGCATTTTGCTTGGAATATCATTCTGTTGCATAATTGTACACTGTCATGTTGTTAATATAGCATTTGTATTACTAAAAAAAAGTTAACATACAGCCTGAGCAGTATAAAATAAAAGACAATTATCTATCAGATAGCTCAGCTTGGTGTGGAAGGTCCTGCTCTGGGAAGCCTATTTTAAAATATTTTGAATGGACAGAGTGCCACTAATTCATCTTCAATTTTCTTGCACCCTTTTTTGTGTTTATCTATTGAAGTTTTATTCAGAATTCTTTTCTTTTTATGTTACCTGGAAAACAAAATCTTCCCTTTGAACAGAATCACATTATATTTTTTATTTAGAATGGCATTGGATCCCTGCTCGTGGGGATTGTACTACAAATGTGGTTTGTGCAACATGTACCCCTGCCAGCAGAAATGCTCAGTGTGGATAAAGTTGCACTAAAAACTCTGTTGGTTTTTATCTTTGTATCAGCCTTGGCTGTATTGCTGCTAAGTTCAGTTGCTTTAAACCTGTCACCACAAAAGAAACATTTTGCACGTGAGAGATCCTTAGAGCATAAAGGGAAATTACTGCAAAGCATCTTGTGAAATGTATTTTAATGATGTCCACAGAATTAGTGAAGTGCGAGCAAATATTTTATTAGGGCTGAGTCTGTGTAAACACAGAAGAAAATATAGAAAAGCCAGGAGCCTGGTTTCTTTCTTATTTCCCCATATATTAATATGCACCTCTGTATCCATTCCATGCCTCATTTTTGTACCAGAAGTGGTACAAACCAACAGTGGTTTGTCTTTGAGACTCCCATGGGAAATAGTGCAGTAAGTGTAGTGCTATAGAGAGAGAATACAACCAGTAAAACAGGATGGTCAAGAGCTCTCACTTGTTTCTTTTTGAGCCTCCTCATCACCAATTAATTTTCAAAAGTTGTAGTTTCAGTGTCTGCCTGAGACAAAGTTCTGGCTGCTGCAGAAGTTGTCAAGCTTCAGCCATGCTAGCCCACATCCTCCATGCTGGCAGCACAAACCTTTCCCCATGTGGTGACCCAGCCCAGAGAACTGATCTGTCTGAAAATGAATCTGTTTGTCCTGACAAGTTATTTTCCAGCCAGACAACTTTTGCAGGCAGAAGAGAATAGAAAGGCTGAAGTAGAGGGTGAAACACCACTGTCAGGAGCAGCATGGCCTGAGATGGCAACCAGAAAAGTTGACTCACACCAAACTGTAATTAGTGCTGACACTGCAATTGCAGAGAAGGGACAAATGTTGTCATGTGCAAAGAGCTCATGGACAAGGTGTCGTGTCTGTGAACTACTGCATTGTAGTGACCTTGTATTCCAGGAAGCACTTCGCAGCTGATCCTATATCTGGCTGCATTGGATAAGAAAGAAAATCCCCCACAGTGCTTAAATACAACAACAAATTTCCAGAGTGCCCCCACACATGGCCTTGGAGTAGCTAATGCTGCTGCATATGTGTGAGAAATGAGCAGCTAAGTCTAGGCAGAATCCACTGCTGTTATACACATGCATAATTCCTCTGAAGAAGCACCTGAATTAGTGGGAAAATTTAATTTCCTAATTAGACCTGGAAGTTAAAGTTGCAGCCAGGAATTGTTCTTAATAGACTTAGGTTGCTGTTGCTGCACATTAAAACACAGTAAATTTGTACTAGCGCCACTGAGTTAATTCACCCTCTAAATACAGCACTTTGTATCCTGTAGTGTAAAATGTAGCCATAGGATGCTGATTTACACAAGCAAAGCCTTGGTGGCTTAGGGATGTAGGGGTAGTTTGTTATTTTATTGTTTATTACCTAGATCCAACATAGCAACTTCCTAAATACCAAGGTCAAGAACTGGAATTCTTTTTGCAATGGGTTAATAGGCAAGAAAACAAAATCAAGGTGTCTCTCTCCCTCCCCAGAGGTCCTTAAGAGTAGAAGTGCACTTCTTTTGAAATTTGCTTCACTTTAGGCCTTTCTAAGTGCTGCCCTGAGCTCCCAATAGCTGACATGATGATAAATTTTAAGTCATGTATCAACATCTGAAACCACATGTGAAACCCCACTTTCCTGGCTGGCTAAAAAGAAACAAAGTTAAAGCATTAGCCAAACTGTAATCCAGGGAAGCTTCTAGTGTGGGCCACTAAATAGAGGATTGACTTAAGGAGTTGAAAGTGTCCAAACAAAGTGTCAGAGAAACTCTGCAGTTATGGAATATATATTCCATAAAAATTGTTATTACCATAGTTCTCCTTCCTCCATCTCCATCTCTATGGCGAGCTATAGACTTATCTGCATGCTGCAGAGAAAACAATAATTTTGGCAAACTCGTATACCTGTATCTGGCTTTAAAAACATCTATTAAAAGCCATTTCTGGCAGTTTGACACAGCTCCCTTTCCTTTATTATTTTATTTTAAAATTTTCTCTGTATTTTCTCTATATTTTGTGAGAAAAAATTCCAGAACAATTCTCATGCAGCAGTTGTATTTTGCAATTTTGCAAATTCATAGATGGCCACTGCAAACCACGGAGCATGCAAACCATCAATGTCAAGGGTTATATTTCTCACAAAGTCGTTGGTAAGTGGTGGAAATGTTCCTGGCACTAATTTGATGGGGAATGATATGGCAGACGGATTGTTTCTGGCATGATGAAAAAGGGCAGCTCCTGTATTGCCACAAAGCAACCATCTGGTGAGATCTGCTGTGTCAGGAAGCCCTTGATCAGCTGAACATGCAATCATTTAGAGTTAAACACCTATTTTTTCTCTCCATATGCTAGGAGGCACTGTGGGTTTGGGGCATTCATCTCAGGACAGGAAGATGGAGGGCACAGGCCATGGGGGGGAGTTCCCTCAGTCCCTGCCTGTTGTTCTGAGATATCTCTGCATGGTCTGGTTACTGTTTGCAGATGTCCCATCACATCAAACACTGTGACTTAGTCCCACTATTGACATCTCTCAGATGAGAGGCCAAAGCTGAAATCAGAGTAGACTTTGGATTTGTTTTTTTTTTTAAAGTTGTGGGCGTGATGAAAGTGGTAAAGATTTAGCCTTTGTTTCTATTATAAATGGAATGTCTGGCATGATTATCGTTATCTACTTTATTTGAAATATAACTTGAAATTCTCTTTATTGTTTGATTAACAGCATTGCCTTAATATCTTCCAAGTTTTCACTAAGCCCTGTGCTTTTTAATGTGACATTCCCAGGAAACAGGAGGCATCGTCTGTCAGAAGACAGGAAACATGAAGTGATTAAATGCATTTTATTGTTTTCTGTGAAACTGTGCCCAGTTTCTCCCTCTTAATGTGGGTAGATGGAATTTTCAAGAGTTTTTGTTGTTATACTGAAAAGATTCAAGACTCATTTTTACATATAATATTTGTGTGCATAAAAATCTTAAAACCTCCAAAGTTTACTTAGTTCTAGATGACAAATAATAAATTTATTTCTTAGCTGAAATGTCATCTAGAAAAAATAGCTTGATTTGCTTTGTGAAAGTAAGTATCAAGATGAGCCTCAATTTGCCCACACAGCCCAGCAAATGAGAAGGCATGAAGCTCTTGGTGGCCTGGGGTCTGTTGTGTGGCTCTGTGGGTCACACCAAGCCTCTGGCAGGCTCACATGGCAGTGATTTATCAGAGGGAAAATCACTGAAATATCCAGGCAGAAACTGTGGAGAGGAAGCATCTTGCAAGTGGGAATGAAAAGAAACATCTACATGTTGCTTGGCAATGGAATCTGTTTTGTTAGTCTGCTGGGGAAAAGCAAACTGTGACTTCATATAGACAGAATTTCCTGGGGAAAAGAATGCTGGACCTAAAAAAAAAAGGATTAAATTTCATTATTCAGAGTATATGGATAAAGGTTACTGTGTCAGATAACAAATGATCATTTAGGCTGGGATTCATTATGGATTATGATTATTCCCATCTACGCAAGTGAGCTTATTTCCAATTTCTGTATGTTGCCATGTTCTAGAAACATGAATTTTGTTGCCGTTTACAGAAAGATCTTGGAATATGGGTGACAGAGCCTTGTATGATGTGAAGTTTGGATAGAAGAGAGTTTAAGTTAACCTTTGCAACTATAAGGCATAAGGCAGTTTTTGTCTGAATACATGTAGATTACAATCAAATAAGTGGTGATATTTAACCATAAACTGTCAGGCTAGGATGCAGTATAGTTATGTCCAGAAAGCTGAAATAGATTAAAGAACAGAAAGACCACGCTTTAGAGCATAGCAAAGAGGCATGCTCCTTGCCAGTGTGTGCACCAGCAAGAAATGTATGAAGTCTAATTGACTAATCACCTTGATTTGAATTTTACTTTTCAGAATGTCTTGCTCGATGTGCCACTTTGATTAAATGCATTAATTGCTTGTGGTTTGCAGTGTTTCCTGAGTGGAAAATGCCTTCCTGTTCATTGTGCCATCCAGCTGTTAGATTCTGAGGTGCCAGTGGAATCAAACTCGTGTGTGTACTTATCCCTTGTGGGTTGATTTGCAGGTGATGACACAATGACAGGAGATGGAGGGGAGTACCTTAGGCCAGAAGACCTCCGGGAGCTGGGAGATGACTCTTTGCCAAGCAGCCAGTTCTTAGATGGAATGAACTACCTGAGGTACAGCTTGGAAGGAGGACGCTCAGACAGGTATTTGCCTGGATATGGAACTTTTCTCATGCTACTTCTGCATGAGAACTCATTTTGCTGTAAGTGTGTGTGAAATCCCTCTGTGGGGTCTCTGCTTGGGGTGCTGCTCAGCATTTGTTCACTCAGTGTGGCAGCATGGCAGTCACCACTTGGCAGGAGGAAGGGGTGGTCACCCTCATCTCCTGCTGCCACAAGCCGGGGATGGGTGGACAGGGGCTTTGAGCATCAGGTGAGCTGACTTTTTGGAGTGGTTTGCTGGCTCAAGGTACCAGGAGAGAAGCAATGGACTGGGTCATTCTGCACTGGGCTGGCAGTGAGTGTACTGTCTGCAAGCACCTCCACTCTTTCTGGTTCCTCATGGCTGAATTAGCAGGACAGAGAATACTTGTCCTTCTACTGACACAACAACAACAACGACAATAATAATAATAATAATAGAAACACTAGTTTGTTCAGTCCAGACAACATACTGATTTGCTTATATGTAAAAAGTTGAACTTAAGCCTAGATCTCTTTGTGGAATAATAATGCATGCAGCTTTGATTTAATTTTCTTTTTTTTTTTTTGAGTGTTGTTATATTCTACAAAAAATATGGAATTCCCTTCCCAAAAGGAAAGACTTCATTAGTGAGCATAAGTGTAGGCTCAAACTGGCAGATTAACCCCCACAGTTCTAGTTCAGAATAGCCACCCAGGCATTGCTGGGTGAAATCAGTACTGTCTCCAAACTCACTGCCTTTAGAACTGGGGTGCACTAAAGGGAAGAAAAGGAAAAAAGTTGAAACCTTGGCAACAGAGTTTTGAAGCTACCTCATTTTCCAGTCTTGGTTGTTATCCTGGCAGCATTTCTGAAGCTCAGTGGAATCAGTAGGATCCGTTCTGTTTACTTGAGTAGGCTGGGAATTGCTCCTGGAACAAAAGATGTCAGGAAACAGTTTGGTTTGCCTCACAGCATGTGTAAATCCCATCATTCAGGTCCTGCAAGCCTGGAGTCTCTGTTGGTTTTTAGACAGTGAGTCCACTGAAAACAAAGTGACTGTGTGGCTTTTTAACTCTCAGAGGAAGTCTATGAACTACATCAGAATGCCTAAAATCAAAACCTTTCATTCTCTCAATGGTAGCAAAGTTTGGGAGTTTTTTCGGTTTTAAGATGTTGTATAGAAATGATTGTGCAGGCAAGTGTTACCCCAGTTTAAGTTAGGCTCCCATTTAGAATATTTTAGCTTTTAAGTCTTGTCAGTGGATTTCAGTAGATTCTCACTGACATGTTGCTGATATGGTTTCATTTGTATTGTATGAAAATTATTTCAAGTCCTGTGTCAAGCAAAATTATACTGAAATGCAGCAAAATTCTAAAGGGAGAAATAATGAAAGAAGGACGTCTTTCTAACTCCATGGTCTCATTTCCTGTCACCTTCAGGTTACTGATTTTAAGAATTTTAACAGAAACTGCTTCAGTTGTTTTGCATTTCCTTTGAATGTGATTTTCATTGCATTATAATGACTTTGGTTTTTCAGAAAATTCAGTAAAGCAAGATAGTATTAGCACTCTAGACTCGTATGATCTTACACATTAAACAATTTGATTTACAAACATGTATTTTTCATTTATAACCATCTTCCCTATTTATTTTATTTCTCTCTCCCCTTCATTTTTCTTTTCCATATGCTTTCATTAGCATCATGCCCAGGTAGGTATTACATAGCATGAACACCTCTTGTCTCTATCTCCTCCTATGGCACCTGTCTCTGTTCATCCACTTTGGAGGCCTGCTGTATGTAGAAAATTGAGTTGGAGAACCAAAGGAACCATGCTGCTGTTGAGAAACATTTATGTGGTCCATTTTTACAGTGTTCAGTGACCCCAGGGTTTTTTCTCAGCTTCTGAAAGAACATATGCAAATATACACTGAGATCTAAACTAGAGATATGCTCAACTGGTCTGGAGCTCATTAGGTCTGTCTAGGCTGGGAAGTGAGTGTGCACTGCAAGTCCCTCAGTGAAGCAGAGTAGAAACTTGGCATGGGGATGCTAGTCCTACTTTCTGGATACCACCAGGGCCCTGTTTGAGGCTTAGAGGTGGATGATGTGTGCCTGTGCACACAGGCAAGGCACAGTCTTATGTTCAGGAGCTTTGCAGCATTCCTGGGTTCCACAGTTCTGTCTCTGGGCCTGAGTACTTTTGGTCCCAGAACCCTTCAGACATGAGATTTATCAAACACATTTAAGAAGAATCTGCATTTAAGTGTTGGTCTTGTGTCTGCTTTAGGTAAGCTTTTTTATGTTTCATAGAATTCCTGAATACTTATGGCAATAATAAACAACAAATCCCTTGCTCAAGGGGACTGTAATTTCAATCAATACCTTTGTTCCTAAGTCTGAGCAGCACAGACCTTTTAACTCCTGGTTTGCTCTTCACTGAGCTGGCCCAGCGCACAGATAGGGCAGTACCATCTGAGCTCTACATTTGAAATTGAGTGTAGCAGGGAATTTAAATATAATTATATATTATATCAGAATATGTGATTTTATTACAGCTACCTGCAGAGCTCAGTCATGAATGTGCCTATCTTGTCTCCAGATAAAGCCCAGCTCCCTTTTGTATTTGTTAGAGGTGATGTACAGGTACTACACTGTGGTTAGCACTGGGCTACTTGTAGTGGTGGTAGTAGCAGTGAGGATGGACAGGATCACCATAGGGATAACCAGCTAAATGCAGTTCAGGCTTCCCTTCACTTGGTGTCTATCCAGGACGTGGTGTTAGCTGAATAGCAGAACCTACAGCTTGGATGGTGACTCTCTCATGAGCATTGCATGGCTCAGCAGAGTGGTTCTGGAAGTGTCAAACATGGAAATGAGCACAGGATAATGATGGCAAATGGGGTCTGCTACTGAGGCTCATTCCTCAATCAAAGAAAAAGTGTTAAATTTTGGTTTGCTTTTTTCTCAAGGCTTTCTGAAGGCTGTCTTTTCTTCTAGTTTTATACAATCCACCTGGGATGCTGAACAGGCCTCTGGTATAAGCTAATGATCAAGAGCACTGATTGTTCTTCAATGTCATACATTTCTAATAAAAATAAGATAACCAGTTGCTCCTATAAATGGATCCAAAATTACTGAGTGCACGTAACTATTGTTAAAAAAGACTGTGGTCTGAATCAGATGATGTGCACTTAAAGCATTTGAAACTCATGTCTGTAATGAACCAGTGACTTTTATTACTAACTGCTGAAAATGAATTATCTCTTAAAAGTCAGTGCATCTGGATAAATGGCCCATTGTTCTGATCCAGCATGTTAGTCATTATGAGCACTGCTCATGGATGTGTAAGCCAGGAACGCAAAACTGCTTCCTTCAGTTAGAGATGTGATATTCCTCAAGGTCTACATCAACATCACAGAGTACACGCACAACATCTGAAGGTGGATGATCTGGTTTTAAAAATCACTGTTGTCATACTGCAGCTAGTGAACATAACAAGGAGAGAACTCATGCCATTTGGTAGCAAAAACCCCATTTACCTCAATATGTCCTTCTGTGGTGTTGTATTTGTCTATTTTTTTTTTTTTTCTTTTTGCTGGTGGATACTGCAGCTACATTCTGAGCCAGCGCTTGGAAGCAGCTTATTTACTGCCTTGCACCTCTCATTGCTACAGCAACCAGTGCTCTGTAGACCTGTGTGTACTTACAGCGAGATCAGTGCTCACACTGGGGCTGTCTCCCTGCAGATGCTGTTGGCATTCAGAGGAAGGTTCCATTTTACACAGGAGCTTGTGGCTGGCCACACTTCGCCTTTCTGTGTGTACCTTCCAGGGGACAATGTCAGGCTTACTGCTTTAAGGGGAGGGAGTAGGTCCCAACAAAGCTTCAGAAAGAGTCATTCCAGCTTTTCCTCAGGGTGGAAGCGTACTGGTTTTCCATAGTTGTTTGCTTGTGTGATTCAGCAGCGAAGTTCTCCGAAGAGCCTTAACAGAAATGAATGCTCTTTGTTATGAGGAAACCATCATGCCACAAAACCAAATCTAAAAGATTTGTGAGTATATCTAGATTAATCTCTAGGTTCTGCATTTGGAAGCAAATAGGTCAGTGCAAAGGCTTTGTGGCCCATGGTCAGACAATAACACAGGTGTGCAAAGCTGTGTTTCCCCTGACTATGCTCTGCTGCCCCTGGAAGCTGCATGGTGTTGCTAATAGCATGCTTTTCTCATTCTCCCACTCGATCTGTCATGGCACCTTTGCAACATCCTGTGTGCTGCTGATGCATTGCTCTGGCACCCTACCAACCTCCCAGCCTGCGGTCCTTCAGTTCCGACAGGTCCCATACGCTGAGCCATGCCTCCTACCTGCGCGACAGCGCCATGATCGACGACGCCGTGCTCATCCCTGGCCAGCAGGTGAGTTGTCCTGGTTCAGGGCAAATTTGGAAGAGAACTCCTAAAGGGGGGCTCCTCTAGGAAAGCAGATTCAATCAGCCCCTCCTCCCAACTGGTCCGGGAGAAAATACCTCCTTGGAGAAAAGTGGAAAAAACTGTTTATTAAACAATAAAACCTAAACAATATTAATCAATAAAACCCCTTGCTGCTCCAAAAGAGATGACAAACTCAGAAAGTCCCCTCTCCGGGTTGCAGTTCAGCTCCCTCAGTCTCTTATCAGTCCCTCCAGTGCTGGAAACGTCGTGGCCCAGGCCTGGCCACATGCGAGCTGCCGATGCTCTGCTGGGTGTTCAGTCCAGAGCAGGTTTGAACAGGCCCAAGGAAAAAGGAAAAAAACCCCACAGTCCACGGAACTTCTTTGCCTCAGCTAGCTAAACTAACCAAAAGCAGAGGAGAGCTCTGTCCCGCTGTCTGTCCATCCGCAGACAGCACAGTCCAGGAGCAAGAATGGGGAGGAGTGAGTGCAGTGTCTGAAAACAAACTGCGCACTTCTTCTCTCCCCCTTCACTCTCTGGAACGAGTCTTAAAGGTGCAAAACTTATTATTCAGCATAAACAGAGCAAGACGATTGGGGATAAAAGCATCATATAGTCAACCCAGGACATGAGTAAACCTCTCTGAGCCCCTTCTTGCCTGCAGAGATCAGGTAACAGGGAAAGGCTGCTCTGCAAATTGTTCTGATGAGACTGGGTGGTGTAGGCTGCTTGATTCATTTGTATACAAACCTCTCTATTTTCTAGGCATATTTAATGGCGTACTGTGCTGTGCAGTATTGAAGTCTATTCCAAAAAATATGAATACACTGTGTGAATGTAGCACAGGGACTGTGTTCTTAATGTTCTCCATTTTAACTGGTATTTGAATGTTGCTAATAGACATCATGCTACACATTCAGGGGATGTAATGAACTCATAGCCATTGTCCTAAAAATTACTGTCTTGAAACATGCTTGTAGTTAAAAAAGAAGAGATTTAGGAAATGCCTTCTCAGTGAAATCACAGCATTCTTTCACTCACATAGGATTACTTTAGGGAAATACTAAGTGTTACAATAAGGGTTTCTAGTATCTTAATACTATTAGTACTCCTTTGTTTTAAAAGAAAATGTTTAAATGCTTTGGGCACTACTATGCAAAATACTTTTTTTTTTGTTCAATAATGGATTTCATGTAGTAAAATGGGGTAATTTTTTTCCCAAGGTAACAACTCTGACCAAAGAAGCTGAAAGGAATTCATATCGCTTAAGCTTGGGCCCTGAAATCTTGGACAATGTGGCTCTTTCTTCCAGCCCTATTCATTCAGGGTGAGTGCATCAATTAGCATTACACTACAAAATGAGAAACAGAGTACCTGCAGTGAGACAAGCTTCAACTAATGCTTAACTAGGAGCTGTATTTTAATTCATTGCCTCCTGGAGCTGCCAATAAATTGTTATGATCTTTTAAGTTGACAACCAAGCAAGGCTGAGTACCAAGACTATTCACTGAAATCACTGCAAGTCAGTGGGCCCTCAGTCAAGTTCAAGGGGAATGAATGTGATAAATGACACATACACACAGGCATTTGTGTGCATTTTATTGAGACATAAGTACAATGCCTTTCAGAGTTAATAATAATTGACACTAAGTGCTTAATCACTCCAGATGGTTAGCACTTACTGTGCTGGTGGAGTGGTTGAGGTGAGCACCAGCTCCAGTGTTTGCCTTCTAAATTACATGAATAGACAAGCAACCTAAATATCACGTGCTTTGCACATATTTGAGCACTGTCTTCATGTCCAGCTGACTCTTTGTAAGCATTTGCATTTAGACAAACTCACTGTCATGGCATAATGCTGGTCAAAATGCAGACCCAGCCAAGATCATGTTTACAAACCTTATCCTGGCTGGCCCTAAAATCTGTGACTGAATTTGTTTTAAATGCTCTTCCTTACTGTGTTTTAAGTAATTTCAGTCTTCACACTGAATTCTACATTTGTGTCCTGCCATCAGATTGGATGGGGAACATGCAGACAAATTCAGAAGAAACTGGAGTAATCAAAAAGCATTTGATCTCTGTGGGCTGTGTACACAGCATGACTGGACAGCACAAGGGGAAAGATTATTTTTGTCAATCTCAAATGTGTTTGCTACTATCTTACAGTCTGTATTTTTAAAAACTAGCACTCATAGCACTGGACTCCCATTTGGAATGACAGGCAGTCCTGATCTAGAGGAGGGACAACATTGCCAGATTGACTCATGTGACATAGATGAGAATATTGTCTGTTAGCTGATTGCAGGATAGTTATCTGCGACCAGCACTCCTTGGATTTGCTTCTCATGAGCTCCAAAACTAACAGATGAAATGAAAATGCCTAATATGTAAACTCTGTGTCTGTTTATATATCTTCTGATATGAAAGCTTTAAAATTGTTTTGGTGCTTTATTCTAACCCTAGAGAGCTTATAGGTTTTTTCAAAGGATGTATTAATTTGCCCTTTCTGAAAGGTAGGTCTTTCCTGTGATTGCTGAGGATGAACTAAGTACTTTCTAGAAGAGTGGCACATATTTATTGGATGTACAATTTATTGGATGTGCAATTATTTTGTTGTTTTCTTTTAAAAAGTATGAGTGATATTCCCATCTTCTGAGATAATCAGGATGCTAGTGGTAGGATAAAATATCTGATTTTGATAGGAGCAACACTCTCTGCAGCCTTGCATGAAATAGTGAATTTTAAGACAAATTATGTTCTTCTTTTATATATAGGCACTAAACTGACACTAAATATTGTAATAAAGAAAGCTTTAATAACAATTTCTCAGCCTTTGAAGAAGACTGTACAACACTTCATTTTTATCTTGTTTAGATTGGTCTGAGTCATAAACTGTTGGAGTGCATTTGTTTTCTTAGAAAGGTACATTGACTACTAGAGTTTTGCTTCTAAGACCTTCCTTTGAATTGAAACAGTTGTAGAAGTTCATGATTGCTGCACTCACTCTGCTGGAACAACAAATGTATTTGTGATTCATAGCCCTGTTGTCAACCACACTCCTCTCCACATGCAGACACACACTGTTAGTGGCTTCTTATGAATCAGCAGCAGGGCTGACATTTAGGACATGCAGTGAAATAGTAGTTATCTATCACGAAAGGAAACTTGTAGAATTTTGAAAGAAATCCTACATAAACACTGTCAGTGGTCCTGTGCAAGGGTGTGGCCTTGGTTTTGCCCAAGACACTGAAAATGTATTGAGTTCAGATGGTGTTTTTGAGAAATAACACATCAGCACAGTATTGGGTGGTAATTTATTTGTCACAGATGTAGTAAGTTTGTGTTCTGTAAAATCTGAGGAGACAAATTTTACTTTTCTCCCTGCACCACTCCAGTAGTGAAGCCGAAATTGCTGTAGGGTTCTTACAGATCTCCCATTGTAGGGAAGTGTTCCTGTGGATCGCAGTGTAACACCCCCAGGCAAAAGGATAAATTCATAGGGAACGGTTCTCTCAATGTGGAACTTCACAGGCACATATTTCAGCCTTTGCATAACTACCTGAATCTTCTGTCATGTCTGAATTTCAGAAGGGAAAAGGTTTTAACCATCCATTTAACTTTTAAATATAACTGTTCCTTCAATATGTTGATAATTTCATCAGGAAGGACAAAAAAGCAAGTTCTTTGGTCAGAGTTTTTTGCAACCATTTTGAAACCCAAAAAATATTTCTCTCCTAAGAGATAATGCTCTTGTGGGGCTCCAAATCTCAACATGAAGATCTCCTGGTCATTTTATGCAGCTGACAATTTCCAGATAGTTTCCAACTTCAGCTGAAGAAAAAAGTATTAATTCCTGCACTTAAACTCCCTTTCAAGCAAATCAGATTTTCTTCTTCTCATATAATTACTTGATCTACATGTTGAGCAAAGTTAAGGATCTCTGAGTATGCCAAAAAGTTCGGGTGCTGAACATCCAATAAGATAGAGTTGTATGACTTTACTGCTGAAGTTATGGGATGTCATTTATGATTTCCTGCTGTAATGTGAGAGACAGAACTAATGCCTACATAAATGCAAATATGCTTCACAGTTTTAGTCTCATACCACACAATATCCTATTGTGGAAGAACCTGTGTGTTTTTATTATGCTTGAAGGCAAAAAAAAAAATCACTGAAATGAAAGATTTGCAGCATTTAGATATTGCTTGGCAGTACCATATTTTTATCTCCCATAAAAATATACATGAATGGTGAAGATAAGAGTGACTGTAAGATTTTAAAAATATCAATGGTGTGCAAAACTATGTTGTTTTCTTAGCTGTGTTCTGGTGATACAGTGGAATTAGTTGTATAGATTATATTTCTAAGAATTTTCCTGACAGCTGTGTAGAGTCACAGTAGATAAGAGAGCAAATGTTATGTATTGTCAGGATCATGGCACTGTGAGGAAGGAGCTTTGGGTCCATGCTTTGATATGAACTTGGTATTGTGTTCTAGAGCAAATACACAGAGCTCTGCAGGTTTTCCAACTCTGACTCCCATTAATGCTCCTGTTTGATGAAAAATCCTGATTTCTTTTATATAATTTGCTGAAGAAGTCCCTGTTTGACTAATGGATGATCATAGTGTGTCATTACTTATATCTTGAAATAAATTACACAGTTGGGATACTATTAGTGAGTTTATCTTGCTGGAAGTCATTGTTTCCATCTATGAAAAGATGAGGGATTGGACAGTTCGTACTGTGACAAATAATGTGAATTATCATTCTTAGCTGCATGTCTGCAAAAAAGGAGGCTGGATCCTTGCTAACAAGGTAAACAAAATATCTTTCAAATGTTGTATTTTGAATCCATAATATATTTTTCCCAATGTGAGGTTGATTCCCTGGAAATCGTTATGGAAACAGGACCTGGCAGCGACCAGCTGATAGTCATTTCTTAAATCTGAAAGTCTAAGTGATTTCAAATTATGCTGCAGCTTTATGGCCTTTGTTCAGAAAGTTACAATGAGGAAAAAGAGTGAGAGTGTTTCATTAATAGCAAAGCATGTTAATGGAAGCAAGTGGCAACAGAGATCCATAAAATAAAAAGGGAAGTTGGAAAACTAATTGTCCATGTGACAATAAGTGATTACTGAGGGCCTAAACAGGTCAAAATGAGAGATTGAAATTTGTCATTTTGTAGAACAAAAGGAGGACAAGAAACATGTTGAAATAGAAGGAAGTGGAGGACAATGTATTGACAGAGGATTTTAAGGAAAGACAAACATGATTTATTGTGCTATCAGGAATGCTGGCTGGAATTACTTTGGGTGCCTTAGCCTTTGTTATCCCACAGTCCACATTTTAGATGTGAATACATAAACCAAGCAGCATCTCCCCTTCTCTGCTTCTGAGAGTTTTACTTGGAATCCAGCTGTGCATTTTAGGTGTCTGTCTTGCAGTGTGAGGGTGTCCATAGAGAAAGCAGATCCCTCCAGTTTCACTGCTGTACAGGTAGTGGCCACTTGGAACTGAGGCTGTTTACTTAGGCTTATTTTCCATACTCACTTCAACCTTCCCACGTGTGAGGAATATGCATATATATGTATATGTTCATGTGTTTGCTTTAGAAATCTGTTTCATTTTTCCAGTATTTCAGTATTTCGTTTAACTCATTCTTTTTTTTCCCCCTTTCTGTTCCTTTTTGATGTTAAACCATCTATTCTATTGCAGATGCTCTTCTCCATGTCTTGATCTTGACAACAGCAGGTGAACTTCTGCATAATTTCTTTCTTTATTACATTGCACTTCGCACCCACCCTATTTGTCCTTCCCTCTTACCTCACTTCAGGATGCTTTAGTGTTTTGTTAGTGCCCATTAGCCAAGAGAAAAAAATAAATCTAACCAGCAGTAATAGTTATATATAGCATGACTTCTCTTTTAAGTAAGTGTCCACTTTCTCCCATCTGCTTTGGCATCTATAACAAAACAATTCTGGAATTGTTAATAAGCTCACTGCAAAAAAGTCTTAACAAAGCTCTTTATACCACCCTAGGTTGTTTTAACCATTGATGTATTTAACCATAGCTTTTCTTTGTGGGTGGCATGGTTTAATATTCATATTTAAAGTAGTCCCTCCCCAGATAATTCAACACAAACCACTGTAATTATTAAATTATTATATTAGTAAGTGGGCTTTTTATCTCACTTGTCTGTGTGAAAAATATTGCACAGCCACTCTCTTAGCCACATTTTCCAAGTTGTACCACTGTATTTGAACTAGTAGATTAACAGCCCACCTTAGTATATCTTATTTTTCATGCTACACATATTTTTTGTGTGATGGTCAGTCAGTGCTTGAACCACTGGCACATTATATTCTGCACAGAACACCTGAAGCTGAACCATCCCAAAGGAGATTATCTTCCCTTGGCAAAATAAATGTTAATTGGCACAGTACCTGTTTACTTCCTTCAGCCTAACCCTAGAAAGGTGAAAATTGCCTTAAATATTAAGCTCTGCAAAATTGTTAAGTGGCTAATTAAACCCCCAAACTACAGACTCATCCTTTTAGGTCATGTCACTGAATTTCTCAGCAGCTGACTAATGCAGTGAAGAGAGTGATGTCAGAAGTTAATATAGTAGAGGTTTCCTATGTTAGGATCATGTTTTTTGTCCTCCTGGAATGTGAATTTTGCCTTGTTTCTGGATGGCATAGTTACAGCCTGCTGGAAAGCACTCTGAGGTAGTTGAATGACTTTGCTGTTGACTTCAGTGGGAGCTGGATCAAGGCCTTTTTTCTGAGTTTCAGCCTCTCTCCAGCTTCCTTCTCCTGCTGAACACTCTGATGGCTGCAGCTCCCTGATTGTTTGTTTCTGCTTCTTCACACTGCGACTAACACTGAATGCTGCTATCTCCTTGTTTCCCAGTTTCTTTGATAAATGGACATAATGTGTGCTGAGAAGTTTTTGACTGTCTACACCGGGTGTGCTCTGGTTGGAGCTTTGTTCCCTGCTATCTGCCGAGCGCATGTGTGCCTGCCCAGCTGCTTGGGAAGAGAACCCTACCTGAGCCCAGCGTATGGGAGTGGTGCTGGAGACTTTGTCTAGTTTGGTTCTGTGTGTTCCAAGAGCTGTTGCCTGTCCTAGAAAGCCCCTGACCTGCTGGGTTTGCATGGCTCTCCTGGTGACTCTGCAGAACGAGTGTCCCCACGCTTGCAGTCACGGCCACCTGAAACTCTTCCTCTGCCGAGCTCTTGATGCAACAGGGACTCCTCACAAAGCACACAAGTGGCTTCCTTCACCCCCTCCAGCACTGACACATCCAGTTTCCAGTGTCTTTGTTCATCCTGCTGTTATCTTTCACATGAGGATAGATACAGAATAAACCCAAGTTAATTCTATATTAATAAAAGCAGCAAAGGGAATAACTGAGGCTCAGATCTAAAATACGAATGTTTCATGAAAATATACCCCAACTTTTTGCCCCTTCTATCCAATGCATATATTTTGTCTGTGTTTTGATCAAGTAGAAACCCCAAGACCTGCTTGCTCTGCTTTCTATAGAAGGTGTGGAAACAGCCTGAAGGATTTAGGGGCCTTCTGTGTGTGTAACCACAAGGCCACGACAGCCAGTGTTATTTGATATATCTTTCATATGGCAAGCATGTAGTTCTTAATTGCTCTAAAATGGAAGAGGATGACACAGCCTCTCTAATTTATGACTAAGGTTGCTAAATTGAGAGAGAATGGATGATGCTTGAGCTGACTGCTGTGTGTTTAACTGAAGCGTGTATAGACTCCCCTGCAGTCTCTAACTGATTCCTATGAGAGAATTGCTTTTGTACTTTATTTTTTCTTTAGAAAAATAATTTTGATTTTCCCTTCATTCTCTTTAAAAGAGAGAAGGCGATGATTTCCCCAAACCTGATTTGTTTCCCCAGTCTAGCTTTTATATTGTACTACCACCTTGCCAAAGCTCAGGAAATCTCAGTATTGATCCAATTTTCAAGACTGCCTGGGTCACATGTTTGTGTCATGTCTCATTTCTAACAGAACTTTTAAAACTAAAAATGAAACTTACTCAAAGGCTGTCTTAGTACTGAGAAAGATGCAGCTTTAACCTGCAATCTGCTTTGAGTCATCACTTAATTTAATTTTAAGTTAAAGTTCATTTAATCCCTTTTATTAACTGGGTTTTTCTTTCTTCCCCCCTGCCCCCCCTTGAACTCTTCTCTGCCATCTGTGTTTCTCTTTAATGATCCCTCTCCCCTTTATTCCCTGTATGTAGGTGGCTGATAGTGCTGTAGTAGTGCTCTATGCAGCTGGAACATGGAGTAAGGTCCGAGTTTGGTCCTTAGCTTTGGGAAGGATATGGAATGTTAGGGTTATTAATGTGCTAATGTTATGCACTAGCTTCTTTTTGACCATGGGAATTTAGTATGATAAGGTATCACTTCCCAGAGTGATGGCTTCATCTGCCATTTATCCCTGCTAGTGTTTTTTTGTCGAGTGCAAGCTCTTCCTCTCTCAGTCACGTCACTTAACAACACTTGGTAACAGAGGTGGAAGAGGAAAAATAATATCTGTGTGCGTAGGCAACACAATAATTAGTTTCAATTTTACATTTACTCTGTATTAGTCATACAAATTTTCACTTTCCTAAATGCACAATTCAGAAAGCATGTTTTGTGTCCTGCAGTAGTTTTGTATGAATTATCTGTGTATTGATAGACACACTCCTTCAAAAGGGAAAGGCTTTTCTGGTCCTGGAACAGCAGTGGCCCCATCCAGATGCCCTATTATGTAGCAAATAGGCAGAGTAAGAGACTGCTGTGATTCAGAAAAAGCTTTGCTGTGAATTATTTGCTTCACTCTCTTGCATAGCCAAAATTATGTGAAATGTGCTGATTAAAAAAAAAAAAGATGAAAAAAATTGGATTAAATAAGTGGATGAAAAAATAAATGTAGTAAAAAGGTGGGAAAGAAGCAGAGTGATAACGTGGAAAAGGATGTATTTTTACACTCTGTGTTTGCAAAGCCTGTGTCAGTGCTCTGTCTTTCCAGGATTTTATGGTACAGACCTAAAGCTCAGAAATGTTCCCCTTCAGTTTCTTTCCTTTGCACTTATATTCATGCTATTTCTCCAAAATCCCTTTCCAGCAACTCCATAGTATTCTATAGCTGGGTTTGGGAACTGGCTCTTCCATAGGTAATGTGATAATTGGCACTAATCTTTCTGTGCTGTCTGAACAGCAACCTTAGGTCTCCTTTATGATAGAAACAGCTGTTTTTACAGATAATAAGAATAATATCCTACTGGTTTTATCCTAGCACTGTTTCTTTGTTATCTTTGTGTCCACCTCCCAGTGAGATTTACCTCTGCCTGTTTTCCCACTCCTTGGAGCTGTGGTTGTTCCAGTGAGAGAGGGCTGAGGTGAGACAGACTTTGTGATGGATTTACTGACCCACCAGGCACATTCAGTAAACTCAAAAGAAGGAGTTGCAACCATACTAAAAAAAGAACCCACAAGGGCCAGAAGGGAGATTACTTGGTTTGGATCCTCACCTTTGGTTTGTCTGTGTTCTAGCAGTGAACAGTGGGTTTGGCATTGCCGAGGCAAGCAGGGAGATAAGCTAGGGAGAACCTGGGACAGCAGGTGATCCAGCACTAATATCTTAGTGATGGACAGCAAAAAAAGGTGATCCTGGTGTTAAAGAATGCAATCCTGAGTATTATGTCAATAATGAAAATAACTTAATCCTAAATAGCCTGTTTATGACAGCTTGCACAATGAGGAATGTGAATGCTGCTGTAATTCAGTCAGAGCTCTCATTAGCTTCTGGGAGTTGTGGGGGAGTGTTTGTGTTGCTTTTAGCAGTAGCTTTAAAATGAGAAACTCTTCTTCTAGCAGTGTCATTGACTGCCTCAAACACACCCATTGTACTGGAGGCTTGGACACATTCTCTGAAACATCACACAGAACTGTTTTGATAACACTACTTCATGTACTTCAGGGGCAATTGCAGCACAAGCCAAGAGCATTAGTGCAACAATTGAGTATTTAGTGTCTCTTAAGCTCTTCTTTCATCTGTGCTCTAATATGTACAAAGAATGTATTTTGTGAAGGAAGCTCCCATTTTTCTCAACAAATCCCCAGACAATCGAAGCTGTAAAATGTTTTCATTTTCTTTTTTTCCCCCTTGTTAAAACCACAGAAACACCAACCTCTAAGGAATGAGCTAATGGTTGTACTACCCAGAGTTTTACCCTAAGCAAAGCCTAGAGGTATCTGAATGGCAGTAGACTAGGAGCCTGCATGTGTGAGACAGACTGGCATCCGTGGTGCATGGTGTGCTTCCGACTGGCGCTTGTGGCTCCTTCCCATCGTCCATCTCTGACCTGCACGGTGTGTCGAGTGTTGTGTTTTTACAGCATGTGGAATTCTTGTAGCTGTGTGGACAATGAATGGATGCAATGTTTGTTGCACAGAACGGTCAAGGGGGCAGTGGAAAAATCCCTGTGTTTGTTACTCCTGTTATAAGGGCTTTTCTCTATTACAGGTCCTTCAGTAGCATTTCTGCGACTCCCCATTGTGCTGGTTCTTTATTAGTGGCTAGAAGTAGGCCTGACACCATTCTGTCTCATCCACTCTTATTTTCGCTTCCAGCAACCTGACATTACCATCCCACGTCAGGCATGATCCTGTAATCAAACAGTAAAAAGAAAAATAAAAAAAGTTGGAAGTAGTTCTACACCTTTCCCAGGTGCAGAAGAATGTCCCCAGTATGTCAAAATTGACCTGTTGGTATATGTGGAACTACAAAGAATTCAGCACAAGAGAAGTTCCAAACAAAATGAAATGTTTTTATCCCTTTTAAAGGAAAAGGAATCAATTATTTACCTTGTGCTACAAGTAAGCTCCCTGTAGATAGCTTTCTGCATCTCTAAGTTTTCCCAATGTATTGCTGTGCAAGGTAACACAGAAAACCCAAAATCCATAAATAAACATTTCTTATAGTGACCCTAGCTCTTCTTATCTGACCAAACCCCAAATTTGCCTTCAAACCATAACATGCTGGGGTTTTTTTATATAAATAGGTGATATCCCCACTGATGGACTATGAATTATTCATGCATTCCAGAATGAAATTTGATTATTTTTTAAATATCCAAACCCATTTTTCTAAGAAATTAGTTTATCAAATAACTAGAAAATTATATTGAGAATCTTAAAAAAAACCCAAAAAACTAAAAAACCTGAGCCATCCAGTCAGAATTGGCTTTTTATTTTTGAATCATAAATAATATTTGGTTTTGAAGTATTTAAAGAGTGCCAACTTTAAATACAGCTTCTCGCACGTACAGAGTAGTGACATTTGCACTTTGCAATAGGTACACATGTTTGCATTTATTAATGTCTGCTGGTATTTTACCAACAGCAGTTTTGTGACATAAGACTTTCTGTCAAGAACTGTTGGGTAGCAGTTGCCAGTTTAATTAATAGTGAACTCAGCATGATGTGGTGCTTCACATGGGAGAAAGGCTTTTTCTCGTTGTACCTCTTGAGCAAGAGCTCTATTAACATACGTTTGTACGTATGTGGGACGTAACCAAGGGAGCCGGTGGTATGCTCTGGGTCTCACTGTCTGCCCTGATTTTGCAGCTTCCTGGTGAGTTTCATGGTGGACGCTCGCGGTGGCGCCATGCGGGGCTGCCGGCACAACGGGCTGCGCATCATCATCCCCCCGCGCAAGTGCACGGCACCGACACGTGTGACGTGCCGCCTGGTGAAGCGCCACAGGCTGGCCACCATGCCACCCATGGTGGAGGGAGAAGGGCTGGCCAGCCGCCTCATCGAAGTGGGACCCTCTGGGGCTCAGTTCCTTGGGTAAGAGAGGCCGCGTGGCCCGAAGGGAAACCTTCAGCCTCTTTGTGTGTTTGCCTTGCACTGAAATGGTTCCTTTGGGAAAGCTGAGCTGGACAGGATCTCTGTAGCACGTGGTAACAAACAGAGCAGTTGTGTGAAATGCAGAGCAGCTGGCAGGGAACGAGTCTCAAAGCGTTTACACATTTTTGTTCAACACAGGTATTTCAAACATGGTTAATGTGCTTCCTTGGATATAATTGTTGCTCAGTGTTGTGATATTAGAGTGGGAAAAGACTTCTGTAGCCAGAAAAGGCAGCTCATGTTATACTTAAAAAATTAATAGCACTGCACTGATCTAACCCCCAAATGTGAAGCCTACTACCTACACAACACAAGGTCCAGGAGTTTATTTTAGAGTCTTGTATTGTGGTATCAGAAATTTGGACTACAACAGAAGCACAGTGCTGTTGATTTTCCTGGGGTTGGAATTGCTAGATTAAACAGTAGGACAACTCTGGATTTTCTTGGCCATTTCTTCCTTCCCACCCTGCAAAGCCCATAGAAAGATCAGATTTGTGTCTGCTGCTGAGCTCACTTTAGCAATATTCGGCTGAAAGTGGCAGTTATCTGCACTTTTTAAAAATTGTTTCACCAGCTATTCTCCCCTATCAACTGTGACATCCAAAAGTGGATGACTGAAGGAACCCCTTCTAATGCAGTAAAAGACTTCATTCAGAACCTGTGAAAAAAGTGACTGGACACACCAGTAGTTTAAATCCATTTGGAAACAACTCAGTTGCTTTAAATCCATTTATAACAGGCAGTCATCAGAGTCACCATCTTTGTTAGTGCTACCACTTATTCTTTTCACATCTTGGTCATTTCTAAAAAGAAGGAGAAAGAAATCTAATGAGCAGAAGAAATACTGTGCTGTCGCATTCAGTCTTCCCATTATCTTTGTCACACACAAATGGGTTTTAAGTATGTCTGCCATTCTTTTTTAATGGTTTTCCTATCTGATGAGAGTGTCTCCCCTGCAAGACAGGCATGTAGTGTAGTTTACTCATCCTCAGATCTTTGTGCCCTTCCTGGAAGCCTTTTCCAAGGTGTTGTGTGGGCAGTGAGATCAAAACATCACTATACTGTTTGCAGGGATGCAATTTAAGGTCCAGATCCTGCTCCCATTAAGAACATGGCCAAAACCCCCATGAGAAAGAAAAGATCCTAAATTAACAAATCTGATTTTCTGATTCGGGTCACCAAATTGTCATGGCTAGGACGGAACCTTATTCAGTGTACAGCCTAATTCCACTCTGTGGACCAGACAGTGACACTGGCGTTCTGGCACAAAAAATACATAAAGTTTATTTATGTTCTTTCTTTCACTGCTGCTTTGGATGTACTCAGTAAACTTCATCTGCCTACGGCTCCTCCCCCACTTAATGAGGGAGAAAGCTTGGTCAGCCGAATCCTTCAGCTGGGGCCTCCTGGGACCAAATTCCTTGGGTAGGAGAGACTTGAAACAAATTGATGGATGCTGACCTCCCCATTCTTCTCCTCCTTCTGCAATATGATTTTTTTATGTCATTATGCCCATGATATTGTCCCTTTCTATCATTTGAAATTTTGTACACTTAACCCCTAGTGGACCATTTTCCAACCTTTGTGGTTTGTGGTTTTGTTTTGGTGGTATGTTTGTATCTTTTTCTTCAAGTACTGTGCCTTCATTTTTGTTTTGGCATGAAATCTTCCTAGTTCTGTGCTTGATGTCTGTAGCAAAGCAACCTGGATTGGGACCACAAAAAAAAAAAAAAAGAATCTACTGTAAATTTTAAACTCTTTTTTTTCAAGGACTGATCAATCAATAAATTGTATGTTGGGTACCACCAGTGTGATAGAACATATGGCATTTACTACATACCTGGTAACCTGTGTGAGTCATCTAATTAGAGAAGTGTATCTACAAACATCTTTATATATTCTCTCTTATTTCTAACAGTATGTATGTATATGTATATCTCAATACACATATATGATATGTACACATATGTGTTGTATATATGTGTGTGTATATATATATATATATATATGAGTGCATATGCTGGTGCAGATGTTGACTTGTAAGGCAACAAGGCAAATTCTTATCTCTTATACTGCAATAGTAACCCAATCAATCTCCTCAGACTTTCTGTATCTCTCCCAGGCTGTGAATCAGGAATAAATTCATTGGAATATACAGAATTACAAAGTGAAATTGGCACAGGACACAATTGCCTCTGAATTGCAATGAAATTATTCTGATTTGCATTAGTATAAGTGAGATCAGAATTTGTCCCACTATTCCTATACATTACAGTAGATTCTCTTTGAAATGAAGTTGCACAGGTTAACCCAGACAGTAGTGACAAATAAAATGAGCATGAGTTTTTGATGGATTTGCAAAAACAATCACCAAATTTCCAGATAAGCACTATTATCTTACCAAATCTCATTCACACTGTGGAAAGAGGTGAATGCACTTTCTCATCTGTCCTTCAGCACTTACTGGGTCCCTGTAACAATCTAGTCTGTGTTAGTGACCTACTAGTTTAGGATTTTGCCAAAGTATTCCAGCTAAATAGGTAGAATTCCAGGTCACTTTGTAGCAGACTGAATAGAGTTGCTGTTAATCCTGTTTCTTCCTCTCTCCCGTGTGCATTTAATGCGCTGTGTTGCTGTGCCAGGCCCGTGATTGTGGAGATTCCCCATTTTGCTGCCCTGCGTGGCAAGGAGAGAGAGCTGGTGATCCTGCGCAGTGAGAACGGAGACAGCTGGAAGGAGCATTTCTGTGAATACACCGAGGATGAACTGAACGAAATCCTGAATGGGATGGATGAAGGTATCCAGTGGCACTTGGTTCCTTATCCGGCTTCTGTGTTCCTTCTGTACCCTGGATGTAGCAGCTTTTACCATGGTGCTCACTTCCCTTGCTGAAGCAGTGGGGCAGGATGTCTCCCTTCATGAAGCTGACAATAAACTCCAGACTTGTGTTTTTGGCTGTTCCTTCTCATAGTGTTAAACAAAAAGCTTCCACAGCAAACTACTTTCCAAAACAAGGCAATTATCATACTGATCCTTTCAGAGCAGCTCCATGTGTGGGAGGAAATGTCAGTCATGGGTACTCTTGCTTTTTGAGAGAACAGAATGGCCTTGGGCTGTCTAAGAGCTGCAAAAGTTGTTATTAATTTGTTTGGGTTTTTTTGCAAAAAACCTCACAAATCCCAAAGTAAACAAGACAACTCACAGCATTAAAACTGAATTCATATTTTGATAGTGTTTGAAGTTTTGTTTTGTTGATGCTACTTCAGGACATTGTAAATAGGTGAGAGAGAATGGGCTGGAACCAATCCCTTCGCTTGTTTGGCTGATGATTTTGGAGGTGTTGCCAGTGTCTTCTGTTTGCTGCCTTTGTCTGTCTGTCTGTTCTTTCCTTATTGCTCTGGTTTAGCTGAACACAGGGATGTGTTTCCTTTTCCCATTATTTCTAGACAAAATACTTTGCCTAAGTTAGCCAAAACTGTGAAAAGCTTGAGTGCATTTTGAAGGTGGCTGTATTGTTTTTGTGAAACTCTGCTCTGCTCTTCTTCCCTCAGTGCTTGACACTCCAGAGGAGCTTGAGAAGAAGCGGATCTGCCGCATCATCACGCGGGATTTCCCCCAGTACTTCGCAGTGGTGTCCCGGATCAAGCAGGACAGCAACCTCATCGGGCCCGAGGGGGGTGTGCTCAGCAGCACCGTGGTCCCACAGGTGCAGGCTGTCTTCCCAGAAGGGGCACTCACCAAGCGAATTCGCGTTGGCCTCCAGGTACACTGAAGCATGCACAGAGTTTTGGTTTTATTTTTGGTGACAAATCACCTTTTTTGAATGGACAACCAGCATATCCAGCTTGTCATGCTGTGTGTTATCTACAACACTTACAGTAAAAGTAATAAAGGAAAAAAATCCATGCAAAATCAAAGCAAGTGGTTTTCCAGTTAGTTCAGATTCTTGTCTATTAACTGTCTATATAACTTTGGGCAGAAATTTTGGTGATTATGCTGATATTAGTGTCAGGGCATAGAATTTCCTAAATACTTCTTATGAAAGGCATCAGAGAAGTACAAAGTGCTGCAATAATTAAACATGTTAAACTATTATTAAATGTACAGATTTTCAGTGTGAATGAACCAGTATAGCAATTCACTTCCCACAGAGAGGGAAGTCTTTCCTCTATCTCCATCCTGTCCTGCATCCATGATTTACCTCTACCAGGAAACTGTGGTTGTTTAAATCCTGGGACTAGCTGAATAGCACCATAAAACAGCCAGAGTTTGTTCTCAGGGGAAAAAAGTAACCAGGTTATCATTTGCTTGTTGTTAAATGAATTTAAATTAATGCTGCAAAAATCTGATAAGCAACAAGAAAGGAGATAGGAAGAAGAGGCAGGCATGGGAAAGTTAAAAAAGTGAGGTCTCCCCTTCTCACTGGCAGTCAGTTCTTCTGTCTGCAGATTTTTGTAGGAAATTGTACTATTTGAAAAGGTAAGGTGTTTGTGGGCAATATACAGACCCAGTTCTCTACACATCATTAAACTGTTTTCAAGTAACTGCTCTGTTATTTCCTGTTGCTTTGGAAAGGCACAACCTATGCACACTGAACTTACCAAGAAGATTTTGGGCAACAAGGCTACCTTCAGTCCCATAGTCACGCTGGAGCCCAGGAGAAGGAAGTTCCACAAGCCCATCACGATGACAATTCCCGTGCCCAAGGCCTCCAGCGAGGGGCTCATGAACGGCTATGGAGGCGACACGCCCACGCTGAGGTTACTGTGCAGCATAACAGGTGGGATGCCAGTCCTGGAGCTCTCCTTGGTCTTCCTGAAACTGTCAGGCCCTGGGGCTGTAAAGGCTGAACTGATTACACCCAGAGGAAACTGGATGGGGCGAGAAGCTGTGAAAATATGCTACTTTCCAAACAATTCCTTTGTACCAGAAATAACAGTTGTTGTTTACATTAACAAGACATGTGTAATATAATCACAGACTTGGGGTTTGGTGATTTTTTTGCATTTTCCTTAGAGTTTGCTTCTTGAGAACCAACATACTTCTGCCTGGCAAAGTAAGAGTAGTGCAGGCTTACTGTTGCAGTTTACTTAGGAGGAAAATACTGGAGTTAAACGCTTGACTTGCCGTGGCTCCCAAGTGATTAGCATCTCCTTCAGTCTCCCTTAAGAGACAGAAATGGGCTGCAAGTGTTTAATTTAATTAATTAATTTAATCCTGTGCTACAGGGCTCAGCACTTAAAAATCATTTGGATACTTGGTATTTTCAGGGTAAGCCCATCCAGTCCTACTAGCATTAGTGGAATACTGTAGACCCAAGGAGAAAGTATATCTGGGATTATTACTTTTTTCACAGCAATTAAAAACTGTGAAGAATTTCTTAGAAGCAAAAATGTTGCAGACTTGCTTGGTTTTGATTTTATTTTTAAACCTCTGTCATTTCAGGAGGAACTACTCCTGCCCAATGGGAAGACATCACTGGGACAACACCACTGACCTTTGTTAATGAATGTGTTTCCTTCACAACAAATGTGTCTGCCAGGTACCTACACAACCAAACAGGACTTTTACAGGAATACTCTCAAATACGTACCTTTGTTCCACAAATATTTCTGATTTTAGTTTGGAGATTAGAACGAACAGAGAGATTGACTATTATTCAAATTTCCATGTAAACAGAAATCACTTATTTGGGTACCTCACACATACATCTTGTAAGAGATATTACTTCTGGAATATCCAAAACTGAGAAGTCAGGCAGAAAGGGACTCTAGGTGTGCCAAACTGGGGTCTAGAAGCCTCTCTTCCATACATCTGTTCTTGTGATGAGATTTAACTGCTCTCTTACTGAAAACAGATTTTCATTTAAAAAAAGAGTAATATAAATGAATGTAGGTATGTATTTTAGTTTGTGTTCATGATGGATATCACAGAAATGCCCAAAAATCTCCTCCTCTGTAACAGAAGATGCAATTTGTGACCTGGAAAATATTTCATCTAGGCTCTGTACTCCAGCAAACAGTTAAAAAAATAATGGATAACTTGCCCATGAAATTCAGTACAAACATTCAGTATCTGGGGCAGTTATTGCTGTTAATTAGGTTTGTTATTTATTGAAATAGTGTATTCAGTGTTAAAATACAGTCCAACCTCCAGATTAACATTAGGTGAAATACAGTATTAGTTTTTTTTATCCTTTCTCAGTTCAGAACAGGCTGTTTTCCCCCTGTTGTTTGCTGATGCACGTTTCTGTTGGGTGTAACTGAGCATTCCACTGTAGCAGCAGTGGCCACAAGAGGGGGATCTTACAGTGCATTCTGCTTAGTGCTGCTGCTGCTGCAGAGGTCTGTGCAAAGGCAGGAATTAAAGGCTGATTTAAAAACCACCTGTGGAAACAAGACACAGAGTTTGAGAGGTCCAAATCACTAAAACTGTTAAGTCTCCAACAGCAGGCGACTATATGTGATAGCCAGAATGAGGGTGACACTTTATGGTCTTACAGTTCATATTTCTAGTAGATCTTTCTTAATCCTGATGATGACAGGAAAATTGATTACTATTGTTCATGTTCTGTGATACAGGCAGGGTCCCATGTAGAGATTTTAATGGGTTCTGCCTCTTCTTTTTAATGCAAATGAATGTTCAAATATCTACTTCACCCCAAACATGATTTGAAATGCTGGTACAGTTTAGAAAGGGGATTTTTCGTCTAATTTCTGATTCTTTGCTATTCACAGTAATTTTTTTATGTCTAGTTAAGCATTAATGATGGACAACAATTTTACCGTTCATAAAACTAATTCTGTCCAAGATGAGCCTGGGAAAGAGATATACTTGCCATGTGAATTACACTGAAGACTTGGAGGCACAGTGTTTGTTTTCCATTTCCTGAGCTGCAGCTTTTAAAAGACTTAATATCTGTTGGGGCTTTTTAGCCCCTGGTGTTTGACAGCAAATCACTGAGGCATCTGGTGGTTTCTCAGAGGATGTGGCCTCTCCAGTTGTAGCCCAGCACAGCATAATTCTCCCACGCAGGAAAAGGAAAGGATCAGCGTGCAGAGCCTTTCTCTAGCACACATGCTTTCCCTCTTGCAAATGTCAACAGCCTGGGACTTTGGGCAGTGCATTTGTTTAAGCATTCTTAAGATGAGCACAGCATGGAATTTGCTGCTATTCAGCTGCAGATGGGTAAGTGCAGAGCAGCCACACTCCAAAGGTGTGCTTTGGGGTTCTAATACCTCGTAATCCACCGTGGGGAATAACATCCCGCCAGATCAGAGCGGCTTTTGAGCTGTCTCTGACCCCTCCTGACTTCCACCTTCATCCGCCAGCTGGGAAACTTGAGCTTTCCGCCCACACAGTGGATTTTATTGAATAGAAGTGGCATCAGCTCCAGAGAAACTCAAGTGGTAGCTGGGAAAGAAGGCAAGATGTGTTACTCCTTGGAAAATGCTTGGTGACTAAATTCACATAGGAATAATTTCTGATTTTGCATGCAGGTTTGCACAGTGGACAAAGTCATTTATGTTCACCTAAAGACCTCAGGTTTTGCTGTTGTACGTAAGGAATTGACTGCTATTTCCTTTAAGTTGGGTGGGAGACAAAAACCAAAAGTGACAATTCTTTTTTTACTCCTCTGACTTGTTATCTCCCATTGCTCTGGTTACCAGCTAGTGCTGCCAGAATGGGAAAACACAGAATTTCCTTTCTTAGATCCTTCTCTGCTGATGGCACAACTCTTCATTTTCTTTTACAGATTTTGGTTGATAGACTGTCGTCAGACACAAGAATCTGTTACTTTTGCTTCCCAAGTATACAGAGAAATTATCTGTGTCCCCTACATGGCCAAATTTGTGGTATTTGCCAAATCTCATGATCCCATTGAAGCACGGTTAAGATGTTTCTGCATGACAGATGACAAGGTGGATAAAACTCTAGAACAACAAGAAAACTTTGCTGAAGTTGCCAGAAGCAGGGATGTAGAGGTACTGTGCAAGACTTTAAGTTTTCTCCATTTTCTACTGTCTGCTTTTAAACTAGTATTTTCCACCTTCTGTCTGCCACAAGGACTGAAAAATAATCTGTCAACAAGTACTGCCACAATGCAGTATCAACAGCCATGATAAGATGGAAACTTGGACTTCTGTCAGGTGTAAGGAAAACGTAGTGAAGAAACCCTATTCCCAGAGGGCGACAAACAAACTCAGCCCACAGGGCTAAAGGGAGAGGGTTGGAGCCAAAAATGATGGCTAAATCCTGACTTCCAGCAACCCCATCAATGCACATCACTAACCAGAAAGGCAGCTGACAGGGGTCACAGTTTCTCAGCACATTCACATACCAAGAAGTTCAAGTAGCAGGTTTGAATAATATCCTGCTTTAAGAAAATAAAATTACATTAAATCTGTTGCTGAGCAGGCAAAAGCTTTCCTATGTGGAATTCAGCAAACTGCCTGCTAAATGCAGTTTTTCTGACTCTGTCAGCTTCCTTAGAAGGGATGACAAATTGAAGGTGCTTTAACTTACATGGCACATTCTGCTTAGTTCTGTCTCTTTTCCATGAGAATCCCACCTTTAATAGAATTGTCCTCGCTGCTCCTGAAGCTCTGACAGGCATCTCTTGTGCAGATCAGCAAGATAAAATATGAGCTTATCAAACTGAATGACAAGGCTGAATTTCTGGAAAGTAAGGATGAGCCACAAATGGATTTGCAGTTTGAATGGAACATTTCCCAAACTGCTGATCTGATATTCAACCATGTGGAGGGGCCATAACAGCAGCAATCTGAAGATACAAGCAGTGCCATTATAGAGAGATTTCAGAGAGATATTTACCTGAGGCCTGCCTTTCTAAAGCTCTTAGGCCTCTACAGATCCAGCTGAAATAAATGGACTCAGTAGGCACAAACTCTTGAGTTCTGACAGCTGAAGAGAATATTTATTTGACTGTGGTGATAAGGCCAGGTTAGCAAAGTATGCTAAAATTGGAGTCAATCAAAAATCAAAATTAAAATCTAGATTTAAAACTTTTTCCGGATTTATGACACTGAGTAATATACTGTTGTCATTTAAAGTACTGCACTATTGTTACTAAATTAGCAATCTGGTCTCATTGGAATTTGATGATCTGATATGTTTCCACACATTTTAGGTCACTGTACATAACAAATCTTGTAAATGCTGACAAGTCCTCACAATTCCAGAAACTGATTTGTACTGTTGTAGAATTATTCCTAAGAAGCAATCCCAATCACGTCCCAAGGATTAATTAACTGTTTGCTTTTTTTCCTTTCCAACAGGTGTTAGAAGGAAAACCCATCTACGTTGACTGCTTTGGCAATCTAGTGCCACTCACAAAGAGTGGGCAGCACCATATATTCAGTTTCTTTGCCTTCAAAGAAAATAGACTTCCTCTGTTTGTTAAGGTAATGTTGCTGGCTCCTTTTGGATATTTCAAGTTATCACTTCACCATATTTTTTGTGAACAAAGGAAAGCCAAACTACTTAATTTATATAAATTCCCAGCTGGAACCTAATTTTATCCCTGTATTATTCCACTTAAAATACTTTTTTTATGAGTAGGAAAATTTGTAAAATAAAAGCCAAAGTAAAAACCCTTCATTCCTCTCAAATTAAGTAATGCATTAACCCACTGTGGTCGGAAGGGCTGCTGTCACTGACCCACCATCACCACCTCTTCTGAGAGGGAGATTAGAGAGCACTGGAAACCTCTTCCACAGACTTTTCCTTCTACCCAGGAATTCTCACTAAAAAGCAGGAAACTATTACTGTTATATAAATAACACTCTTAGAGAAATGATTTATGAATGGAAACTTCCAGTAAGTGGAGAAAATCAACCCACTCTGTCACTGTGTTGTATTTGCTGTGTGCTGCTAGACAAATTTTAAACTTTCTCCCTCCTTACCAGCAATATTTTGTAAGCTTATTTTAATTTATACCTTTATCTGTGCCACTGCCTTCCTTTGGCTTTGCAGATTTCCCCCCCTGCTGAATTTTCTACCAACAACATTCAGTATATATTGAATACACAAACACATCCATATGTGCATTTACAAACAACAGGGGGAAAGGTGAAAACACGTTATTTTTGCCTATGTGGACTTTTTCGCCCCATCTGGTCCGTCTTGCTGAACAGTTTTTGGGAGACACAAGTAGGTCACACAGCAGAGCAGCAGGTTAAATGTGTTTATTTTTCCTGTGCCAGGTCCGAGATAGCACTCAAGAGCCCTGCGGACGATTATCGTTCATGAAGGAGCCAAAATCTACCAGAGGCCTCGTTCATCAAGCCATATGTAATTTAAACATCACTTTACCCATTTACACAAAGGTACTGGAAATTATACCCAGCTGCAGGCATCAGCATTATCATGCAAACAAGAAATGAGGAGGAGGGCAAAACAGTGTCAAAGCTTTGTGGGCAGGGGCTTGAAAAAGGAAAAAATTCCATGCAAGGGCTTTCAGTGTCTTGAGTTCGGTGCTCCTAATGCCAGTGTTGGGAGACATCATCAGGTATTTCCTGAGGTCTCAAAAGAGATGAGTGGGAGTGCTCTCAGAGAGTAAATGCTTGTTTCCTTAGAAAGTGTCAGTTTATGTTTATTCTCTGAAAACACAAGGGTTTTTTTCCTTTCCTGGTTGGATTAGAAGCTGCATGCCTTTTAGAGATGCATTTGCCCAAAATGATGATCATTTTCTTCTCAGCATTTTTAGAATATAGTAAATCTTTATTATAGCATTTTAGGATAATTTTTATACAAAGCATCTCAACATTTTTGTGACTTGAAATGGTAATAGTTCTTGAATATTTTAAGTGTTTATATATGCTAATTTATGGGTGAAAAAGTATGTATACATTTAAAGTTTTGGTACAAAAAAGGATCACTAGACATCTAACTTTTTAGTTTGTATTTTGCTCGGTTCTGTAGCCTTTTGTGTTTAAATTGACAGTTCAGTTTTGCTGCTTTTTGTCATAAGAAATCAACTGCAGATATGTGCTGCATTTTCCTCTTTTCTGTTAAATGTTGTGGGAGGTTACTTTTTCCTATTTTTTTCTGAAAAAATTGCCTTTTGCCTGCTCTGTTTCCCCTTCTCTTTTTGCATGGCGCTTTGGGACCAAAAGGAATCAGATTCAGATCCAGAACCAGAAGAGGTAATGTTGCTAAATCAGCACGTTCTTGCCTACACACGTTGCTTAAACACAACTAACAGGCACAACTCAGAACTGATCCTTAGCTCAGTGCTACAGACACACCAAAGAGGGCCTTGCACAGACTCACTTTGGAAATGGGCAGAGTTGAATTTTGCCTATGTTAAAATGACCAGTCTTCTCCATTTATAACATCCAGTAGATGGATATTACACTTTACTGAGCTGGGTGATGGACATCCAGTACAGAATCAGTGTTAACACAGAAGTAACAAGTAAAGGTTTAGAATGTTCATCTTTTGCACTAATTAAATTGTATCAGCTCCCCTCTGAGCTCCCATCCCGGCCTGGCACTTAGAGATGTTCCTTAAGCTCTGACCCCTACACAGATGAGGAACATTAGAAAAGCACCCTCACATTTTGATGATGTTCAGCTGTTGGGAACACTGTGAGATTAGCCAGCTCCCCAAAGATGATGGACATCTTTCCCATGCACTGCACTACAGATTCAGCAGCTCTGTGGCATGGCTTGCAGTTCTCTATTATCATTACAAAAATATTTACCACTCCTATGGTAAATATGACTTCTATTTTTTATAGAAAACTAAAGCACAAAAAGACAAGCTCATTGATGGCTCTAAGCTTTTTAAACTATTTTTGTTGACTTCATTAATTTATATGTTAATAATATTAATTAGTATGCTGACATAAATCTGGACTGATCTGGAAGAACTGAAAGTGAGGGAAGGTAGGACATGTTAGGGATGCAGGGTAGGCAATGTAGGACAATGTGTGCATCAAAGGAACTCAGGCTATTATGGATCTGTTACACACACTGCTGGCTGTGAGATGTAATTATGTGAGCCTAAAGGATTGTCAGGCATGTATGAACATGCACGTATGGCCAGGGATTTCCTTCTGTTCAGTGTCAGCTCATGGAAAGGCAAGGATTTCTAACATCTTGACTGAGACAGCATATTGTATTTATCTTCATAAAGAATAGTTTGAACTGTGTAAACCTTTTCAGCACTCACTAAAACCTTGGGGGTTTTACCATGTGCAGTATCTTGTACCAGCAGTACTGCACACCTGATTTGCATTCTTCACAGTTGTCCTACTCCTACCACAAGTTTGTATAGGAAATTAAGCTTTAATGCTACTTCTGAGTTTGCAAATTTTTCCACAGCCAAATTTAAACAACATGTACTGGTGTGGACAAATGCTAGCAGAACTGAAATAAACTGAAATTACAAAGCTACCTCAAAAATTTGCTTCTTCAATTTTCATGGTCTGAGATTGTGTTCTGTTCAATTCTTTTTTGACAAGGACTGTGTTTTCTTTTGAATAACAGTAAAATTATATGGTTTTTTTGATGTCTACCCAAATAACTCTGAAAAATCAAAAAAGGGGCCTGTGAGGGCCATCACAGCTTCCATTTAAAGGTATCAATAGCTGTTAGTGGCATCCAGCCCCATGTCATGCCTTGGGCAGTTCTGCCATCATTGGTGCACCTGCATTTCATCATCACAGAGCACAGAGAAAAAAATGCAGTTCATGCTCTCAGAATCAATGTGTCCAAGGAAACAATGCATGAAACCTCCTGGCTGCCTTCCAGATGGACCAAATGCCTTCATTATTTTGCTTTAGACAGGAAGAAATAAATTAAGAGCAAAGTAACCAAACACCTGGTAATGCAAAAGTTTAGGTCCTCTACGCTTGCTAAGAGCATTTAAAGAAAATACACTGCAACATTTTGCACCTACTCTTGATCATAACTATAGTGAAATAACCATTTTCCTGGTATTAGAGACCCTAAATAAATTAACTTTTACTGTTCTTTTTAGTGTTATTTTCACTGTTATTTTACTGCTTTTACTGTTATTTTAAATGCATTATTTGTTCCATTTAAGTCTATGCGTCTCTATACAACTAGCATTTCACCTGTGGCTTCTGTATGGCAATTGTATTTGAAGTTTTAAATCTCCTGCTTTTTTCCTCTTCCAGGTTGATATGACTTCAGAAAAAAGTAAGATTTTTTTTTCTTTGAGAATGTTATAATGCAATTTGTATGAGAGATGTTAAGAGTAAAGATAAGCATGAAAGAACTAAGTTTTAACTGCTATTGCTAATAACATCAATACTTTAAATACGTAATGAAAACCAATTTAATATCTCAGCAGCTATCCAATTCAATACAATTAACATGTAAATTAACAAGTAATACAGTTAAAAACCGTTCATCTAAGCCTTTACTTTCCTTTGACATCCCTAGTGAACCTGCTATTGCTATTTTGCTTGTATGAATGCTCATCCCTCCATTTTTTTTTGTTTTCTCCATTTGTTGACACACATTCTTGCCTCATATTTGAGACAGATGACAGTATCACTTTTAATGAAAACCTAATGAGGGCTCCAATCTATTTTGTTAATCTCATGGAATACAGCCATGCCAAAAAGTGATACTGTCCAAAGGAATCAGCCTGTTTAACCCTCCCTCCCTTGCCCCACTCTTTACTGTGGTGAAATATGGCTGGAAATCTGACCTGACAGTTTGGCACAGCACAAACACCTTCTGTACACACACAATCAGGCTGTGACCATGTGAGACCACGGGCGAGGGGTTCACAAACGTCTCCTTTATGGGAGAGGCAAATCAAATGAATCTCCGTACACATAGAATTGTCTCTAATGAGAGCTGCTTCCAAATGCAGCCATTTATTGGATCTGTTCAGGAAAAGCATGACATCTGCCTTGTTTCCACTTTGGAGTGCAACATCTCGCCTCCTCTTCAGTTAAAGTGCAGTGTCTTGCATTGTCCTCCTGCCACTTCCTCACTGCCCACTCTGCCAAGGCCCCAGAGAACCCCAGGGAGTGTTCCTGCTCCAGCCACACACTGACTGGATAGCACTTTGCAATTTATTTCCCACTGGAGTTGCATTGCTTCAGGCTGATTAACTCAATTATTGGCCAGTGAAAGAGTCATACATTTGATATTTATGAAAGTACATATTATAAATTTACAAAATTACTGGCTGGCATTTCAGCATGCACCAGACTGTTCATTGTAAAGCAGCAGCACCAAAAGACCACATTTTCAGCACCACAATACCCTGCAGCAATCTGGCTGTAATTAATGTACAGCACAAATATTTAGCATTCATTACACTCAGGAGAATAGTGTAGCAAAATGGATCTTTTTTACAAATAAAGACAGCTAATTATGTGTTGCTTAAGGTCTCCTCATTTGCATTAGTTCTTTGACTTTCACTGGGATGCTGAAATGTGCAGTTCCATGTGACATGCTACCTTTAAAGGGAAAATGTCCATCTGTGATTCCTAAGCATTGTGTTCTGTTTGTAACTTGCTTCAGTTCTCCAGTGTTTTGTTCTGTTCAATATCCATTTTCTGCTAGTCCTTGCTGAAATGAAATATTACCAGCAGGCAGTTATGGCATAATGGGAATTATCTGCAGCCACCTTCCTGTATATTGATTGCCAGATTAGACAAATATTTCACCACAGTATGTTTACAGTATTTTCATGTACCTTTAATTTATATGAATAATTTTTAGAGCTCTTGTTTTTAACCGAAGCTACATACTCAGCAGCATTTGCAACACCTTTGCTTTGCATGGAAATAACTTGCCTTACATGAATTGTACGTATGTGTCTAGTGTGACTGTCTGTGACTTTGGGTTGCCATACATTACATTTTTTAAAACTCTGAAATCACTTCTAAGTTGATTCACAGTTTTTTCTTATCTCTCCTTATCTTCTCTGTCTTCTCTTTCCTCAGTCAGTTCATTAGTTGTCAATGAGGATGTTCCAAGGAAAGGACCATGCCTCTTAAAACAAAAGCCTGTTTGTTTCATTGTGTAGGTGTGAAATCCCCTTAGATGAAATGCCGGTTTGCAGCTGATTCAGATCTCCATGTATTTGATCCTATTTTAGATTACTGCAGAATTACTTTTTGCTTTTTATTTTGGTCATTAAGAAAAACAAAACTGTTAACCCGATGTTATTCTGACAGTTTGCTAACACTGGCTTTCTCTTAGAGGAAATCGACTTTGAATCAGTTCTAATGCTTTCCCCCTTTTTTCTTGTTTTTCTTTTTATTTGCACATTGATCTGTAACATCTGAACAATCTTGAGATGCCTCTCTCTGTGTAACTTCACTGTGTTTCTTCTGGTTTTGATTTGAAATTTTGTTGTTGTTGTTTTGGGTTTTTTTTAGTGGTGTCCTGGTTTGGTTTGTTCCAGCTTTGATACTGTATGTGTGGTTGTGCTCTAGAGATAAAGTGAAGCAAGTTATTTCCTGCCATTTTCCTTTTCAGTTGTTTTTTTTCCCACCCCCTGTTAGCTTTGCTTTGCTCTTGTACCCTCAGATCTTGTGGATCCACCATTCCCAGCCCATATTGTTGACCTTCCCACCACTACAGCCAAAGACTGTCATTTTCAGTCCTGATTACATTTTCCAATCTCTATTTTTGATTTCCATTTTACTTTCAATGTTTTTCATTTGCATCAAAGATGACGAGACAGAATCTACAGAAACATCTGTCCTGAAAAGCCATCTGGTTAATGAAGTCCCAGTACTAGCCAGTCCAGACCTGTTGTCTGAAGTTTCTGAGATGAAACAAGATCTGATCAAAATGACTGCCATCCTGACAAGTGACCCTTCTGATAAATCAGGCTCCATTAAAGTGAAAGATCTCGAAAAGTCCGCTGAAGAAGAGCCAGGAGAACCTTTTGAAATAGTTGAAAGAGTGAAAGAGGACTTAGAAAAAGTAAATGAAATTCTGAGAGGTGGATCCTACACCAGAGAAGAACATGTTTTGCAGAAGACCCTTTCCAGACAAGAACCCCTAGAAGAAGAATGGATCATTGTCAGTGATGAAGAAATTGAAGAGGCCAGGAGAAATGCTCCGTCAGAAGTCACAGAGCCGAGCCACGGAGAAGTCAGTGTAGACAAAGGGACAACAAAAAAAGGGGAGCCAGTCATAACAGGAGTGGTGGATTACCTTGCAGAGGATTTAAAAACAGACCTTTCTCTTCATGAGGGACAGCCACAGGCCTTACAAAAGGAGGTAGTAGAAGAGAAAATCAAAGCTGTAGCAGTGAGCAGGGATTCTGAAAAAAAAGGAAAAGAATCTCCAAAAACTGGGAAACCAAGCTCACAGGAGCAACAGAAGGCAGCCTCAGAAGTTAAAAAGCCCCTTAGGGCAAAACTACGAGAAAAGCCAAAGCCAAAGGAAGGCAAGGTACACAGCAGTGGAGAGAAACTGAGACTGCCTAAGCTCACTGCAGACGAGGCACCGGCTGGGGAGCCTGGCCTAAAGGTGACAGGCACTCCAGAGCCTAAGGCTGTGTCCCCTGTTATTGAGGAAACTCCCATTGGCTCAATAAAGGATAAAGTGAAAGCTCTTCAGAAACGAGTGGAAGATGAGCAAAAAGTACGCTCAAAACTGCCCGTCAGAGTTCAGGCAAAAGAAGGCCCTGCTGAAAAGGTGCCTAAAAAACCAGCACAAGTCAAAAAGCCAGTAGCACAAAAAGCCCAGCCACCTGTCTCACCTTCTTCTAAGACAGAGAGACTTGAAGAGACCATGTCTGTTCGGGAGCTAATGAAAGCCTTCCAGTCAGGGCAAGACCCATCCAAGAATATTTCTGGACTCTTTGAACACAAATCTGTCAAGCAGAAGCAACAGGCTCCTGAGAAGGAAACTCCCCGCAAGAAAACAATTCCTTTGCAGAGTGAAACAAAACGAGTGTCCAATCTCAAGACAGACAAGCAGAAGGACAAACCAAGTTTGGTGTCAAAAGCAGAGAAAGAGCCACAATCAAAGAAAGGAAAAACTCAAGTTTCCACCATCGAAACTGCCAAAAAAGCTAGTGGCAAAGATCAAGTAAAAGAGCACAGCAGCAAAAAGCCAACCCAACCTCTCCCTCCGGTAATGATTGCTGAAAGTGCCAAAGAAACGGCGGCTGGGAAGGGCAGGACTTCTGATGATCAGGGAGATCTTGACTTCCAGATCAGCCCTGACAGGAAAACCTCAACAGACTTTTCTGATGTCATTAAAGAAGAACTGGAGGATAATGACAAATACCAACAGTTCCGACATCTCTCAGTGACAGAGGAGGGAGAGGTTAACTTGGAGCAAGTACTGACCAGTCCTTTTGGTGCTGCTTTTCCCACAGAGTATGGGAAAGATGGATTCCTTCCTGCTCTTTCTCTGCAAAGTGCTGCTCTCAATGGGAGCTCAGAGAGCCTTAAACACGAAGGTGTGGCTGACTCTCCAGGCAGCCTACTTGATGGAACCCCTCAGATCAGCTCAGAGGAAAGTTATAAGCATGAGGGTCTGGCAGAGACTCCCGAAACAAGCCCAGAAAGCCTTTCATTCTCACCAAAGAAAACTGATGGGCAAATTGAAGACGCTAAAGGAGCAGCTCTAGTACAAACAACAGCAGAAACGTGTTCTACGAAGGAAGTCTCCTCAAAGGAAGATGAAAAAGGTATTACTGAGAGGCAGCTAGATGCTGTTACTGAGACTTGTGAGTCTCATTCTGACCATTTATCAGAAGAGCATGTACCTCTAGCCTCTGAAGAAGAGGCTGAGAAACTTAAAGAAAGTAGCTCAGCTTCCATTATGAAAGATATTAGCAGGGATAAAGAATCCAGAACCACTGCACATTTCACTAAGTCTTCTGAAACACATGACACTGCTTTAGAGAAAGAAAAAGATGTAGCCTGTGAACGCCGTCTTACAGTTAGAAGTCCCCAGAAATTGGAACTTGCACTTGCTAGCCATGATAGTGAAAGCTTTAGCCCAGTTGCAGATGACTCTTTGACTATAAGTCATAAAGACTCCCTGGAAGCAAGCCCAGTGCTAGAAGATAACTCATCACACAAAACGCCCGACTCTTTGGAGCCCAGTCCTATGAAAGAGTCCCCCTGCCGCGATTCCCTTGAGAGCAGCCCCATAGAACCAACAGTGAAGGCTTGTATTTTGGGGCAGGGTCCTCTTCCATCTGCTCATAGCAAAGCAGAAGCCTGCCCAGAGCTGGCATCAGTGCGTTCCAGGATTCTCCGTGACCCTGAGGGAAGTGCCGATGATGACAGTCTGGAGCAAACATCCCTCATGGAGAGTTCGGGGAAAAGCCCTGTTTCCCCCGAAACTCCCAGTTCAGAAGAAATTAGCTATGAAATCACACCTAAAATGGCAGACATACCAAAGTCAGCCACCATCCCTGAAGTCAACGAAGAACCGGAGGATGATTCGGAAAGTGAACCAAAGAAGAGATTCACCCCTGAAGAAGAGATGTTTAAAATGGTGACCAAAATAAAAATGTTTGATGAATTGGAACAAGAAGCAAAACAGAAGAGAGATTATAAAAGGAGTTGTAAACAAGATGACTCTTCTGTGGTTACCAATTCAGAAGCCTCACAGGAGGCTGAAGCATCAGAGCAGACTACTGTAGTTGAAAAAGGCATACCCACCGTGGTGACACCTGCTGCTGAATCTAGAAAGAGTTCTTCCTCTTCCGAAAGCGAGCCAGAATTGACTCGGCTCAAGAAAGAAGCCGACTCCGGCCTCTTAATGGAGCCTGTGATCCGAGTGCAGCCACCCTCACCATTACCACCTAGTATTGACTCCAGCTCTAGCCCTGACGAAGCAGGTTTCCAACCCATTGATTCCCAGCCATGCTCTGTCGGGATAGGTGAGGTTAAAGCACCGGGCAAAGGTGACAAAGAGGAGCTGCTTATCCTTGAGCGCAGCTGTA
>NW_005054536.1:279773-291461 GCF_000277835.1 Geospiza fortis | reverse complement strand
AATCCAAATGTTGTGATGGTACAGGCGACTGTGAGACGGTCAGTCCCGACAGCCCGGTCACACGATCTGGGTGTACTCCCTGTCACTCTGTCGGTGGCAGCTGTCAAGAAGAGGTTCACGCTGAGTCTTCATTTACAATGGGACAGTGTGATGCAACTGACAAAGGTGTCAAACCCGTGGCCCTGTTACCACACAGTGATCTTATTTCTATGGAAGTTGTGTCAGAAGGGGCAGATGGTCTTTCTTGTGGACACGGTACCACCGAGTACTCTGTCTCATGCGATGGCAAACTGGCCAAAGGTGACACCACTGACCATTCTCCTTCGGCAAGGGATTTGGGAAAAACAGATACAGGTTGTGAGACATCTCACAGGGCTGCTCATGCTGAGGAGCCCTTGCCCAAGTATTCATCCCTAATCACTGACACAGGAGAACTCGACAGCTGTGCAGCAGATGCCGCTGATGGTAGTGCTCCGTATGTAGTGAGCCCATACGAAAATGTGTCTTCTGGACATTTCTTCATTGACACTGAAAGTGAGGTAGGATCTGGTAGAAGTCTGCTATCTAGGGAAACCTATTCTATTGCAGAAGGGAAAGATCAGACTGGTGAAGCTCTACTTAGCAGACGCACGGGCAGTGAATATTGCTCTTCAGAGGAAGTGTGCGTGGAAATAGAGCCCAAACCAGAGGATGGATTTCAGACAATATCACAAGGGTCTCCAACTTCAGAATCAACAAAATTATCTGAATCTGCCCTTGAGGATATAAGAGATGAAACAGAGAAATTGGTGGCTCAGGTTGTCATCACCAGAACCGATGTGGATTCTGACATGTGGAGTGAAATACGTGAAGACGATGAAGCTTTTGAAGCTCGGGTGAAAGAAGAGGAACAGAAGATATTTGGGTTGATGGTAGACAGGCGATCCCAAGGCACAACCCCTGACACGACACCGGCCAGGACACCCACCGAAGAAGGGACACCACTCAGTGAACAAAATCCTTTTCTTTTTCAGGAAGGCAAGTTGTTTGAGATGACTAGAAGTGGAGCCATTGACATGACCAAAAGGAACTACCCAGATGAAAGCTTTCACTTCTTCCAGGTGGGGCAGGAGCCTCAGGAAGAAGTTTCTTTATGTGAAGAAGTGAAAGAAGCAGCAGAGGTGGAATCTTCAAAGCTGAAGGGGTCAGTGGTCCCATTTGCACCATTGGAGTCAGAGGAGTCAGATATACAAGAACAAGATGCATTGAGATATTCCCCCCCATCACCTGAGTCTAGTGATAGATCTGAAGAAATGATGGGTGAAGGTGCCAGCGCAGGCACTGCAAAAGCAGATCTTAAATCCAGAATTCCAATTAAAATGGGTATTTCAGCTTCTTCAAAATCACCAAAGAAAGAAATTGCTGCCTCTGAAGCTGAACCCCTCTCCAGAATGGAGACTGACACGATTGATAGCAGTCAGGTGCCTTGCCCCATCTCTCCCGAGCAGCGTGCGGTAGAAGATGAATTAGATTTTTCCAAAGTCACTCGATTGGTTAGTTCTGAACAGGGTGAGGAGTCCCCAGACTCTTCCCCAGAGGAACAGAGATCTGTGATTGAAATCCCCACTGCTCTAATGGAGAGTGTGCCTTCTTGTGAAAGCAAATCCAAAATCCCTGTAAGAACAGCTGCTGCCGCATCGCAATCCTCGCAACAATCGGAAAATGAGAGCCTTTTCCCAGATGACTTCCTGGACAGTTCGCAGTGTGAAGGAAAAGATGACCAAGCAAAACCAAAGTCTAAAATTCCTGTGAAATCTGCTTTCCCAAAAGCTGAACACGCGGACACGTCCGTCCGCAAACCAGAGTCACCCAAAGTGCTCGATGTGACGAGCGCAGTCCCTGCAAAGCCAGACAGCCGCAGTAAATCGGAATCTGACGCCACTAGTCCCGCAGACACAAAGACCAAACGTTCCATCAAAGCTAGGAGTTATGCTGAGGCAGAGGTAGAGGCCAGGGAGAGGGAGAGTGAGATGAAGTTTGAGCTAGACTCAGATGAGGCAACAACAGCAAGATCGAAGGTATTTTCTTCACGGTTGCCAGTTAAAAGCAGAAGCGCTACAGGCTCCCACAGTGCTTTTAGTCCCACAAAAGAGAGTAAGGACAATTTTTTTGATCTTTACAAAAACTCCATAGAGTTTTTTGAAGAAATTAGTGATGAAGCTTCTAAATTAGTGGAAAGACTCACGCAGTCAGAGAGAGAACAAGAATTAGTTTCAGATGATGAAAGCAGTAGTGCCCTAGAAGTTTCAGTTATTGAAAATGTGCCATCCAGTGAGACTCAGCAGTCAGTTCCTGAAGACATCTTTGACATCAGACCCATTTGGGATGAGTCTGTAGAGACTCAGATTGAACGTATCCCTGACGAAAATGTCCATGACCGTGCTGAAGGTATTTGCCAACGACTGGGATTCCCTGTGCGACGCATGTCATGAATTGAATTCTTTTGTTCTTTGTTTTCTTTGGTGTGTGTGTGTGTGTGTGTGCGCGTTTGTGCACTGGTGTAATGCGAGTGGCATTTTCTTTTCAGCTTTTGGTGGTTAGTTGTGCTTTTTTTTCCCTTGTGAGCTGTATTTGGTTTTTTTTGTCGTGTCTGTGTTCTTGTCTGTGAAACGATCTCAAGATTGCAAACCATAAATGCTTATGGGAAGTGTTATCTTAATAAGCAAAAACACTTCTAGAAATATGTATGGTTTTGTCATTAAACTGATTGCTTAGGTCATGCACGTTTTGGCTTTTGACTTTCCCTGGCCCTATTAACCCTACTAGCTATTAACTTCTACTAATAATTAAATGCTTAGGTATCAATTGAAACCGAGACGGGCAAATTTATAGACTTTTGAGTTGGTACACAATGAGATCTGCAAGAGTTTTAAATAATGAAGCTTTTTATGTTCCTTTTTGTTGACAGTCTGTGTCTGAGGAAAACTCTGAGTTACCAGTAACTCTTTTAGTACACATTCTCTGGTGCTTGGTTTTCCTCTCTCCTACTTGTGTGCTAGTAGTGAGTAACCCCAATGGAAATCAGGAGCTGGAATGACACGTGCATATCATGAACCCTAAGCATTTTCCTGATTCAGAGGTGTCACAGTTCACATGTGCATTCAGGGAAAATCAAAACTCAAATTCCACCATCCTAAAATTAGCTTTGGGGATGGGAGGAGCTGTCATTCTCACCATTAGTGAAGTGAATGAGGACTGACGAATGACCATCTGATTTTTCCTTGCCTTCGTTGTTGGTATTTTGTCTCACTCCCCGTCCAAAGGGCCAAAGACACTAAAATTAACAGTCTCTCAAATACAGACCATAATCTGACATGCTGTATGGACTGTTTGAGCAAAACTTGCCTTACCACACAAAGAACATGATCAGAAGCACTGGTCCCAATGAATTCTTCAACCCTGGCATTTACTAAGGAGGCATGGAAAACTATGGCTCTTGACTTAGTCACAGTCTTCAGCTGAACTTTACAATGATGTTTTAGAGTAAAATGCCTGGCCAAAATAGGCATAGTAGGTGCTTCAGTCCTAGATTAGGTTTTCACATGAACATCTGATTTCCAAATAGAAAAACTAGATAGTCCTGTGCTTTTCAAAAAACCATTTGGCTTCATTTTGAACCTACGGATTTACAAGCTTCACCTGAGTTACGCAGCCTGTCCACATTTAGGCACAGCAGCTAAGAAAAAGCAGCACTTTCCCTTCTTGGGTTCTCTCTCCTATGGAAATGGTTTTAACTTGCAAAAGGCAACTTCCAGCTCTCTTTGACCTTTAGATCAACAGGATGATCAGGAAAGGACAGAGGAAAGACTGGCCCACATTGCAGATCATCTTGGATTCAGCTGGACAGGTAAAGTGCACACTTTCTGCTCCAGAGAGAAAGGAGGGGAATGGTACACACTCCTCTCATGTTTATTTTGGATGATTTTCTGATTAGCTAAAGATGTTTTAGAGAAATATTTCAGAAGCTTATTTTGTTAGGGATACCAAGAATCCTGAATGGATACCAAAGGAACCTGCTCTAAACAGTCACTTTAATATGGTGCATTTAATAGACTTGAGGCTGCAAATGGTAGCAGGGACAAATGAAAGTAACATGGAACAAGATGGAAATGTTTTCTCAGGTTTTGGGGTTAAACTGTAATTCACAGACTTTTACTTTTCTTTGAATGAAGTTAGACCAGGGGAGTAGTAGCAGTATTAGCAGACCTCTTTACAGAGATGGATTTCTTTTCCAGAGCTAGCAAGAGAACTGGACTTCACAGAGGAGCAAATTCACCAGATCCGAATTGAAAATCCCAATTCTCTTCAAGACCAGAGCCACGCGCTCCTCAAATACTGGCTTGAAAGGGATGGGAAACATGCAACAGGTTTGTCTCCAGTTATTGTGTGTAACTGTCTCCAGTCTGCTAGCTGAGGTGACAGGTGTGTTGTAATCACAAAGAAAATTTGGGAGAAAATTTAGGCTACAGAAAGGATGACCATGGATTGTACTCAATGTTGTTTCTAGTCTTGTCTGTATAACACAGTAACTCAACAAATTTGTTAAAAGGAAAAAACCCAAAGTGCTAGTTTTTATAGGCAGCCATTTGGTTCTTTTTAGATTTTATATAGCACTGCTTCTGAATGTATCTGTAATTTATATATGACATGGGTCAGTCTCCTGTATGTGCCCTTCCTATGGAGAAGGGAGGGAGCATGCTTGATTCTTAACTGAGCTGCACGGTGTCCTTCCAATGGCACAGATACCAACCTGACCCAATGTCTCACGAAAATCAACCGCATGGACATTGTTCACCTGATGGAGACCAGCGGCATAGACCCCGTGCAGGGCCATGGCACACGCACCTACGCGGACACAGAGCAGTCCTTGGCTTTGGACCACAGTGAAGGTAAGGGGCTCCTGACCCAAACTGCCTAGGGTACCTCTCCAAGCACCACTCTGCTCTGAAGTGTTGGCCCAGGCTCATCTGTCTGCTCTCATGACAGAGCACTGGAATCCCATTTTGAAAGCACGGACAGTGTGGATGGATGCAAGCATGGCATCACCAGGGTCACGTTTCACCGGGTAGAAGACCTGAGCTTTCTTCAGAAGCAAACACTGTGGCCAGCAACATTTGCCCTGTTTACCTTGGGGTTTAGTTTTTTGCTTATACAAGTGCTTGCATGAAAGTTCAGAAGGTTGCACTAGAATTTGACCAAGATATTAGAAACGGAAACTACTCTGTGCTTTGACAGAAAATCCCTTTGGATTTGAGTATCCAGGATATTGTAATTGTTAGGATGCTATTGCATTTCTTAAGTTTGAAAGTTCAGTGGATTAGATCCAGTGGTTGCAAACTGAAGAAACACCTCCAAATTATTTAGTGTAAAATCCTCTTTTCCAGAAGTGGCACTTTTGAGTGCCTAACTCAATATTGAAACATATTAGACAGCTGCAAAGGTCCCAGTCTTGAAGAGAATGTAGGACTAGAAGGCTGTTTGTTACAATTACCATTCTCATATAACAGCCAAGTAGTTTTAGAATGTTAACCTCTCTGTCCAGCTCAAATTCAGTACAAGCTTTTTCATTTCCCCCAGTTTGTTCTTCAGAGTTCACTAGGTTTCCAGTGACTGTGGTACATAAATGAGCTACTTCTTCCACCTAGCCCTCTATGAAGTGTTTTCATCGTTTTTTGTACAGTTAGTTTTTCCAGAAGCAGATGAATAACGGATATGGGGGGGAAAGTCACTAAAATCTGGGTAAATTGAGGTAAATTCCTGGGTAAATGTTATTTTGCCTGTTACTGTCCAAATCTGGCCATAGTAGTGGCAATCTGGCATGCCTTGGGCTACTCCTAGAGGCCAGGTGCCCTCTCATTCAAGGTGTTCAAGAACTTCAGGTCACGTGTTTTGTCTGGGGATTTCCAATGCACATGGAGCATGGGAAGGACTTCTGCATTCTGGTCAGAATTGTAAGGATATTTCTCATCTCTCTGTCTTGGCAAGGGTTTTCAGCACTGCAAGAGGAAGTGTACAGCTCGAGACACAAGCAGGAACAGCAGAGACTATCTAAGGATGGCGAGCCAACCGAGCACCCCCCTCTGGTCTCTGAGGAAGACGTGTCTGTCAGTTATTCCCCGTTCCAGGACAGTACTCCCAGGAGTGAGGCCGAAGTGTCCATGGCTGAGCTTCTGAGGCAAGCACACAAGGAACAAGTAGAAGCTGAATTCTCAGGGAAACCCCAAGACATACCAGGGAAACCATCTGCTTCACAACAGGAATATATGTAAGTGCCAAAAGAGCAGGATGAAGCTATAGGGAACAGGTTCTCTTTTCTCTGTGTAATAAGAGGATTTTACAGTTGCCTTTGAAACTTAAAAACACACTAGAATTTTCCTCCAATTGTGGTTTTCACTTTTTAATCCATGAGGTGGAAGCCTTAAGGCTGAGGGGAGAAAGTCAGTGAGCACTGTGAGCACAAATCTGTGTCTAGTACATAGGAAAGAAATTTGGGTTAGTAGAGAAGTGAAGGGGGTTTTATGTATATGTTCAGTCCTCATGTCTTGGGTGATGACATATTAGTGAAAGTAGTCCAAATCTTTCTTCAGATTCAGGATGGCTTTTTCAATGGAGGCAAATTTTTTCAATTTAATCATTACTTACAAAACTCATAACTACCTCTTAAGAACTGGACTTTTAAAAGTGCATTTCAGATGGCCAAATGAGCAGAAACAAAGTGTTACAGAGGCAAGACACAAGTACTTACAGGAATAACACATGATAGAGTACACATAGAGGACCTGTGCAGCAAAAACTTGAATTCTGAAGTGGGGCTGTCAGTGGGGTTGGTGTCATTGGGAATGGAATTTGAAATAGATCATGTTGATTTCTCCACAGCTTCCCTGATTATGTGCCCATGCTGAGATCTCTCTGCAGAGTAGAGTCAGGTATTAATAAGCCAGCAAAATACCAAGAATCCCTATCCAAAGAAGTGATTTTCCTGGCAGTGACTAGCTTTGATGTGGAGATGCAGCTCCCAGCACTCAAAGGGCAGCTGAGTCCACCAGACAGGGGGATTCCTTTGTTCAGGATATGCTGGGAGAGAGTGTGGGAGAAAATACCATCTAGGAAATCTTCTGCTGCAGTGTTAGGCAAAAATACCAATGCTCCCTAAGGATTTGCATCAGGAAATGAATTTCTTTGAGGAACAGAGAATACTTTGAGACAATAGTGCCGGCACTACACAAGAGTAATGAAGACAGGGGAATTTCACTACACTGCAGGTCTAATTTTAACTAGGTGGAAAATCAGGGTAGATTTAAATAGGAACATGTAAGGAACACGCTCCAAGAGGAAATATACAGCAATATTGAATGTACATTTGCTGGAATTAGATGTATTTCCTTTATAAATGCATTACATAGCAACTTATATAATAATAGGTTTAACTAACTTGGGGCAGCAATTAATCATGAATCAGGGCTCAACCATAAAAATACCATTACAAAGAAAACCTGAAGCTCTACTAAATTTCTGCTTGCTAAAGCTCCAGAATTCTACATGAAAGTTGTTTTTTCCACTTTGCAGCTGCACAGCTTGTGCTCAGTGTTGTAGGTGCCTCACATCCTTCTCTAGCAATCCAGGCTCTCCCACAAAAAAAAAAAAGGTAGTATGTAGAGATGTGAGGGCACAAGTGAAAGCAAAGCTCTCTGAAATACTTTACAAATACCAGGTTTTTCAGACTTGCATGGAAGGGTTGGATATCCATTTGGAGATATTCTCAGGAAGATGGGTGGCATTCCCAGACAGACTGCTCTGTAGTTCCTGTCAAGGAGTATCAGTTATTTCTAGACTTTGCCGAACAGCAGACAACATAACAATATGAAGTCAGTGCCTAATGTTCCATTGCTGGAAATTGGGAAGCACTGCACAGTAATAACTCACTTGGACCTGTAATTCACAGTGCCACGCCTCCAGGAACAGAGCAGTCCGTGGGAGCTGGAAAAACAGCGAGAGGAAAATCTGCGCACTCAAGCACGGCCAAGGGAGAGGCTCAGAGAGCCCCCCCTCAGCCTCCCTCCCCAGTGCAGAGAGGGGACTCCCCCATCATCCAAGAGCCTGAGGACCCCCAGCTCCACCAGGAAAGCCTCTCTCCAAGGAGATCTAGTCTCATGATTGTGGAGTCCGCTGAGGAACAGACGGAGAAGTCTGGAAGGGGCTTTGAAGAGGAATCTTTAGAAAAGGTAAGTCAACAACTTTGCCTCAATGTAATTGATGCAATAAACCAATTTTTATGACTTGCTCATTCCTTAAGATAAGAATATTTGTAATTAATTTACATCTGGCACTGAGTTTTTCCTCCTTCCCTCTGTGGTTTAAAGGTTCAGGTAAAAGCTTTTCTCCTGAGTTTTTCAAAGTTGAAGCAAACCCCAGATCCCAAAGTCTAGGCTGGTAATTCTGGTTCTGCTCTACCCTTCTTTGTCCTTTGGCCTGTGACAGTTCCATCTGTGCCTGAGAGAGAGAGTGTCAGTAACAGGGGCAGAAGCAAGCCAAAACAGATGTAATGTGGACAAAGTAATATCAGTAAAGCTCATAAAGAAAGGCAAGGCTAGCCCAGAGCAGCATCAGAAATGGTGTGAAATGTCTCTAAAGTCGGTGAGACAGAAAAGAGACAGCAGCTGTGCATTGCAGAGTACTAAGGATGTACTGGAAGAATGGTGTTTATGTAGCACACAGGGAGCAAAGAGATACAGAGACAGAAGAGTGAAGAGGATATCAAAAAATGTACAGGGTAGGTCTTGGGTTGTGTGAGACAAGGGACTTCATGGCAGCATCCCAGCACGAGCAAGCAAAGAGAGCAACCATATGACTTTTAGTGGAGACGTAAAGTTTCCTGGCAGATGAAGATTTAAGAATAAACAGCTTGCTTTGCCTGTTCTAAGTGGAAGAAAAGGAGAAGGCATCCTTGGGTAGGAAATTAGCTTTATAAACCAAGTTAGAGCCGAGAAGGTGCAGCTGTACTGAAGCAGAAATTGTTTCACCTTTGTGTATTTTAGAGACAAGGCCTTCTCTCTTGGCTACTATGTAACCAAAGGTATCACCTCTAGAATGAAGGGTTTCCGAGCTCTGCCTCTGGGATCTCAGGGAAAGGTGGAATTTAAAGTGTATCAGATGATTGAAAGGGTATCTACAGCAGGGCTCAGTACAGCTGGAGGTCAGCTGCCCTCAAAATAATGTACTGCTTCTTCCTTCTGATTTTTTTACTGAAGTGAAACAACAACAGCAGCTGGTACCACCACCTCCCCTTATTTATTTTCCCTTTTATATTTTTATACTACAGCTATTTTCCAGCGGGTTCTTTCCAGCGTCTCTTTGCCCTCCGAGGTGTTTGTTTAAATTTTAATTCTTCCTTATGCAGGATAGACAAGTCAGCACTTGTTACTAATTTTTCCTGATCTTTCTGAGGCTACTGCTACACTGTCCTCTTGTCAAAACTGTTCAGTCCTGCTGTCTGTACCCTGTGCTCTGTACTTCCCCCTGTGGAGGATTAAAAAAGGCTTTTATATATTTTTCTGTGTAATTAACCCACAAAGCATAGGCAAAATGTAGGAATTGCAGAGCTGGTGTAGGAAGGCAGAAGCTGTAGCTACTGCTAGTGGCACATACAGATCTTGCTTCCATGCTTCCCCTAGGAGTTAGCAGAGGAGTTAGGTGGGCTGGAGCTCAGCTCAGACGAGGACGAGATGGTCACTACCAGAGTCATTAGGCGCCGAGTGATCATTCAGGTACTGAGTGTTCAATGACTGCCCTGAATGTGCCTGTGCTGCCTTAGGCCTGAGTTTGTGTTGCACCTCAAGCTGAGATGCTCCCAAATAAATGCATCTCCACTGGATAAACCTTAGGATTACAGTAACACTGCTAACCCCCTTTCTAAACTCCATAGATGCCTCGGTAGGTGGAAGATGAAGGCTTGTCAGCCCCATATACAGCAGGGCTGTTATAACAATATAACTTATCTTTGCCTGTGTGCTGTGGCATCACTTTTCTGTGCATGCCTTTCTAAGGATTTATTTGCAGAATAGGTTTTTTCCCTAACATTGCTGATTTTTTTCCATTCCCTAACCAATTAACTGATGTTGAAGTGGCTTATTTCAAGACCCGCATGAAGGCCTTGCTTCACAGAGCTTTGTTCTTTGTCGTACAGGCTGATAGTATGCCTGAAATGCTACCAGAAACAGTCACAGAAGAGCATTACACAGATGAACATGGCCACACAGTGGTAAAGAAGGTATTGTCAGTTCTGCCCCTTGCTATCTTCTTTCTTCCCTGTAAAAGGAAGGAAAAATGATCTACAGAAATGCCAGACTTTCTGCTATGAAGAAGCATGATTTGAAGAGTAGAGAGTGGAAGGAATGAGAATATCAGCTCATGAGAGATACCAAAGTTTGAACAATAATTTAGATTCTCAAAATTGTTCTGTTGCAGTGTACAACCTAACAGGATGTATTTTAACTTTCATTTAAAGCCAAGGAAAATTCTGCATCGATCCACATATTTTAGAAGAAAGTTGTTTACTTCTTTTTTAAAAATCCCACCAAAAATCCACTCCACTGCAATCTTATCTGAGATGTTTGTTTGTTTGCTTGTCTTGATGAAAGCAATGGAAGGCTGGGTCTGTAAAAGTCAGATAAACCCAGAGTCTAGATCTTCAAAATCAGATCATGCTTAGAAGAACAAATTCTGCACAGCATGAAAGTGAAAGGGGAACTTCTGTGCCCTTTTCTTTATCTGACAACTTGGTGCTCAGTGATTTGGTCTAGGACTTGGCTGAGCTGGGATGGTGGCAAACCCCATCTTCTGTCTTCTGGGAAGACATCACACCCCTTCAGCTGGATAGGCTGTCTCTGGAACCTGTTTAGTTCCTGGTAGAATAATAAACCACCCCAGCCAAAGACTCCTTGGTCTCATTGCACAGAGGCAAGTGTGACGGTTCTTACGGATAGGTCTGTGCCTTGAACTGTGCCACGCAGAGGTTTGGGTCATCCACAGAAGGATGCACACCCATTCTCCTGAGCAATTTCACATCTTGACCCTGTAATTCACTTCTTGCTTTGGCCAGCCAGTGCCTCGAGAGCTTTAGCACCAGATGAGTCTCTTGAGTAGGCGATGAGGAACAGAACACAGAACCATCTATGCATGTTCTTTGTCATGCAGGACAAAATGCCCTTTGAGTAGCAAATACTTGATAGAGAACAAAGAGGAATATTTTACTGCTACATCTTTGGGGACTAAACTCCATTCCTTCAGGTGACTCGGAAGATCATCCGGCGATACATTGCTCCAGATGGCACGGAAAAAGAGGAAGTGCTAATGCAGGGAGCACCGCAAGCCCCCATCCCTGTGGAAGAGGGAGATGGTTATTCCAAAGTGGTGAAGCGAGTTGTGCTGAAGAGTGACAGTGAGCACTCAGAGGTAGGGTGTGCTTTGCCTGCTGTGGCACAGAGCAGCACCATCCCAGCAGGGTTCTTAACCACTGCAGCTTAGTGTGCTCATTCTGCCACTCAGTCCAAGAACCCCATAGCTGCAGTAAGTTTACCTTGCTGGTCTGTTCTTGCTTTGAAGAGGCTAAAAACATCTGTGATTTAAACAAAAACTGTTTTAGAGCCAGGT
>NW_005054536.1:272401-279726 GCF_000277835.1 Geospiza fortis | reverse complement strand
CGAGTTGTGAGGGAGGGCCAGAAGCTGGCAATGGGTGTGCTTTCAGCAGTGCTGGGCCAAAAGCAAGGTGCAGCAAGCAGTTATTGGAATTGTAAAAAACATCACGGATACTTTTGCTTGCAGGAATTACTCATCAGAAGTAAATCTTTAGGAGTAAAGTAACAAGAAGGCAAAGCCTTGATTTTTCCCCCCTTTTTTCCTATTTTCCGTTTTCTTTTTTAAAATTTTTTTCTATTGTATTTTTTCCTTTTTTACTCTTTTCCCTTTTTTTAATTTTTCTTTTTTCCTGTTTTTCCTTTTTCTTTTCTCCTCTTTTTCTTTTTTTTATTTTTCCTTTTTGTTATATTTTTCTTTTTTCCTGTTTTCTTTTCTTGTTTTTCTTTTTTACTTCTTTTTATTGTTCTCCTTCTTCTATTTACCTTTTTTCTTTTTTCCTATTTTTCTTTTTACTTTTCTTCCTTTTTATTTTTTATTTTTTCCTTTTTCCTCTTTTCCATTTTTTCTTTTCTTTTTTTCTTTTTTCTATTATTTTTTCTTTTTTTCATTTTTTCTTTTTTTCCTGCTTTCTATTTTTCTTTTTCATTTTCCCCCTTTTTCCCTTTTTTTCTTTTTCCTGTTTTTTTTTTTCTTTTTCTTTCCAGTAAGCTGACCTTAGCATATCTACGCTTTACCCTGTGGAGCCCATAGACACAGCAGTTAATTTGGCCAACGCACATCATGAAGTATGGAATTCATCTCCATCTCACTTGTGCTTTCCAACCTTGCAGGTGACCCTGTCTGAACCTGCCATTCTCTCTAGTGCCTCCAAATTCCAGTCTGAACCAGTGGAGGGCCGGAAAGTCAGCAAGGTCATAAAGACCACTGTAGTGCATGGAGAGAGGACGGAGAAACACCTGGGGGATGCCAGCCTTGCTTCTGATCTTCCATCAGCCAAAGAGGACTTTGAAGAGGTAAAAACAACTTCTATATATTACAGCAGTACAGCGAGTGTGGCCACAGCCCCAGGGACAAATTATTCTCCTGAAAGGACCACAGCCGGTGCCCAGCAGTCCTAAGCTGAGGGTAACTCTATTCTTATACTCAGCAATGTTACAAAAATATACATCTATAAACAATGTGTAGTGAAAGCTGGCATTGCAGAATTAGCGAAGGTGCTTGCTAACACTAAAAGAAAACATCATGGAGGCTTTGTGTGAAATTCTTAGAAGTCTTGGGGGTGAGTGCAGTTAAAGTTCATTCCTGTGTTATCACTGTGGAGGTTATTGTAGAAGTGGCTACAGTTAAGCCCCCACCCTGGGTAAATGGATGTGTTCCTCCCCTCCATCCTGCCTCTTGTCCCCTTTATTAGCATGTCTTAGAAGTTGAAATAAATACTTAAAATCAGATAAATAGATAAAAGCTGTGCAGCAATAGGTGACATGGGTATGCATTTTTGGGTTTTGTGACCAGGAATCCAGACCAGCAGCCTGGTCCCCTTTTTCTCACAGAGGCCAAACAAGGGGCAAGAGCTGTCTAGTAAAAGTTCAAAGAGACTGCTTGGGAAGGAGCACTTAGCGCGCAGCTACTGTCTCAGTAAATCCCCATGTCTGGAGCCACTACTGCGACATGCTTTGGTACAATCATTACTGAAATGAAAGTGCCCCCTAGGAGACACTGTATGTCATGTGTCTGCAGGAGGGAGGAATGCTTGAAAGGATGCAGTTGCTTCTTACAGATGCCTGTTCAGCCTTTTCTCAGCATTGGGCTGTGTGAATATGAAGGACTAAGGTAAGAAGGACTCCAGGTGTTTTGGGGGTTTTAATTTAAGGTTTATGTTTTCATTGGAGGCTTTGAGCTATACAGGTCACCACATGACAGTGCAAGTCCCTGCTTTGGTAGAGAAAGAAATCAAGAAAGACGATGGATCAGTAATTAAAAGGTTTGGCTTGGCAAGCTGATGAAGTATTACTGCAAACAAATTAACCCAGTCACAGGAGTGGATTGCAGTGAGTGCCTGCTAAGCTTTAGTTGCGGTGGTACTAAAGCAATGACTAACCTGCCAGGAGCGATGGCGTACAGAACGCTGAAATAAAGCACTTTCCACACAACATGGGTACAGGGCTTAATACAAAGGCTGGTCTTTATTTTCTACAGTTTTATGAGTTTAGCAAAGTAGCATAGTTCTAATTGAATGGAGAGTGAATGGATGGCTGGAGAATGGCTAGAGATCAATAAATATCATCATGCAGCTCTCCACTCATCATCCACACTCCATCCATCCATCCTTCATTCCTCATTCATTCATTCATCATCCACTCTCCATACATCCTTTCAATCATCCATCCATCCATCCATCCATCCATCCATCCATCCATCCATCCATCCATCCATCCATCCATCCATCCATCCATCCATCCATCCATCCATCCATCCATCCATCCATCCATCCATTCTCCATGCACTTGGATGCCTTTCTCTCTAGTTCTAGAAATAAGAGGCAGACACAGGGTGTTAACAGGGGTATCTTTATGTAAGGATCCTTAGGCGCACTTTCCCTCAGGTAGAAAATGCCAATGATGCACACCTGGAACAACACATGTACAGTCTTTATTGATTTGCTAATTTTAGTTAGCATTTATCCATTCATTGCTCATCCACTCTCCATCCACTCCCTCTCCAATCATCATTCTTCAATCTCCTTTCATTCATCAACCTTTCTCCAATTGTCATCCATGCTCCATACATCCCCCCTTCATTCTCCATGCATCTATCCTTCACTCTGCATCCATCATCCATTCTCCATGCACTTGGATGCCTTTCTCTCTGGTTCTAGAAATAAGAGGCAGACACAGGGTGGTAAACAGGGGTACCTTTATATAGGGATCCTCAGCTAGAAAATGTTGAGGATGCACACCTTGCATGATGCATGTAAAATTTTTACTGATTTTGCAAATTAACATACCTGACAAGAGTCCCCAACTAAAAGCACACCCAGTGAAGTAATGCCCCAGCTCTAGTACCTTCTAAATCCACCCCTCCTTGGATGAGGACTCATCTCTGTTGATAAAAAGATGTCTCAAAGATCTGATTTCAACCTTGGTTTCTAAGGAATACCAAGATAGCATAGGGATCCTGGAATTTGTTTTGTCTTTCTGCCTAAGAAAATACTGAAGCTAGGTTATAATAATAAGCTACAAACACATGTGTAAAGAATACAGAGAATATATAAAATAAAAAGCATAAACATCCATAGCAGTTGACTATTGCATCATACTTACACCTTGCTGTGCCTTCTCTCCAGCATGTGTAACTCTGCCCTGGAAAAGCCTGAAAACCACAATTCTCTCAGACCTCCAGAACCGTGGCCTTTCTAAGTCAGGTCTCATTTTTTTTGGTTCCAGGACAATACTAAGTAAAGCCAGCACACAGAAGAGGACTGTGATGAAGGATCGCTATGGAAAACAAGTTCACATAGAAGAGCTGGAAGACACCCCAGAAGCGCTCCCCAGGGATGACCTCCAGCATGACCTCCAGCAGCTTCTTAGGCACTTCTGCCAAGAGGACTGGACACAGGAGGCCAAGTGAGAAGCTGCCGCCCCTGCACAGCGCCACGTGACCCTTCCCACACGCAGCCGTCACCATCCCTGGGTAGCAGAGCCATCACTGCCGCTCCTACCTGTGCAGTTGCAGTGAATTCATTTCTCCCCATCCCAAGTTGCGTTTTGCGCTGTTATGATTTTTCACCCTGTAAGCTAATTTGTGACCAAAGATAGCATCCTTCAGGCAGGATGATTTATCCACCATGCTGGCACCCTGTCAGCGTCGCTACTTGTTCCTGTCCCTTTGCTCTGGCGCTCACTTACCAACACGGCCCTTGCCAAGCAGACTTCATCGACAGGCCTCTTCCACTGACTGTGTACATGCACCATACAAAGGAGTTGACGTGTAAACTGTAAATAGCAGAGTATTTGAACTCACAAGACTGCAGAACACTCACTGCCCGTGGGCACCGTGGGTTGTGAGGTGCAGTGACCCTGCGGAATGGCGACAGACCACGGAATGGCACCACCTGGACCACAGACACTGACTGGCCCAGGAGGAAGCGCTGCAGAGCTACCGAGTACTAAGAGTTACTGTTTAGAGATCCGGTCTAGGCAAAGGCTGTGTGAGTCAGGCAAAAGGCAGCTGTTCACATGAATCACAGCTGACTGTGGCCATTAATTGTGCAGTCACCTTCACACAGCCACTGCAATGTTTCCAAAAGAATAAGAAAGAAAAACTTCCCCACTAGATACCCAAGTTGCTAGCAACTCTACCTGCGGCATGTTCGCATATGGTATTACAAGCCTATAGATCTGGACCTGTGGCAGGGTGTATTAAACAATCCTAATTCTGGTAGTTTCCCATTTCTGTCACTGCTTAGCCGACCTCACCAACCAACTGGGGGTGCTTCCTGCTGGCCACTGCACTGTAGATAACTATGGGACAAAGACTTACCCACTATACAAGGAGAATAATTAATTCACCGTGTTTTATCGAGATTGCCTCTTAGCCGATACACGCATGTGGCATTTGAAGGTCAAAACCAAACCCTCCTAGAACCATGTCAGCTTCTTGGCCCTCTTAGCACTGAGCGAGCAGTTTTTATCTTCTAAGTGTTTTTTAAAGAACAAGTGCTCACAATCCTCAGCAGCTGGTTTCTGTTCATATTTTGTTATGTAACTATATATTATATATATATTTCTAAATCGACCCTCTGAAAACCACATTAGCATGTCTGCACTTTTATTTTCCACAAGGGGAACGTAGGGATCTGATGTTTTGGGTGTTCTATACCTTAATATTTAGTGGAGGAAGCTCTGTAGGGTTTTAGCATAACATGCATACACACAAACATACCAACTTAATGCTTTTAAACATCTATCCCATTTTTTAATAGTAGACTCATCACTAGAGTAAAACCAACCCTCTCTTCTAGGAGCAATCATTTGTCCAAGCTTATCTGGCCTTCTACAATTATAGGGTTCTTTGGCTTTGGTTTTTTTTTAATGACTCACTCAGTGCTCAGAACAAGGGCACTTCCTCATTAAGGTAATAATGCCAAAAGCATGGAAACACCTCTGGAGTTCTGGCTTCCTGTGGGCAGAACCATGAGGTGCCGTGCTGACACTTTTTGGGCAGGCAAGAAAAGAAACTTAGAGAAAAAAGTGTTTTGGCAGCCAAATCGAATGAGACCCCTGATGAAACATCTCACAGCGCATCGTGGCTTCCTGACTGTCAGAGACAGCACAGGAGGGTCTTCAAGGATGGGGCTCTCAAGAAATGCATTTCTGTTGTGTTATTTGCGGTGCAGATGATGTTCTGTGTAACAGCATAATGGTTATTCACCTCTTATTTTGATTTTTTGCTGTGTTATCAGAGAACTTGAATACTGTGAGAAGAAGTGAATTTTAAGTTGACGAATCAGCATCTTGTTCCCATGGTGATAACACTAATTGAATATATCTATGAGGGCATGTATTAGTTAAAAATTAAAAAAGATACAACACTAACAATACATAGCTGCAATGTGTACAATGGCTGATTTAACTAAATAAAAATGTACAAGTGTTAAATGTAGCAATGGTGGCTTGCTTGCTTTTACTGCTGGCACGGTGGGATGAGGGATGGTGCCCGCGCGGGGACCTCAGTGGCACCATCAGAGTCACAGTCCCTCTGTGCCCAGTTTGCTCGCTCGTCACAGACACAGCGATGCCTCGTCAAGGGCACGACCTAAGCCAAAAGCTGCTCTTTCCTCTCTTCTTCCTCCTTTTGCAATGACAGACAACTGTGTGTAAACAAGTCCTGACTGTCAGAGACAGCACAGGAGGGTCTTCAAGGATGAGGCTCTCAAGAAATGAATTTCTCTTGTGTTATTTGCGGTGCAGATGATGTTCTGTGTATAACAGCATAATGGTTATTCACCTCTTATTTTGATTTTTTGCTGTGTTATCAGAGAACTTAAATACTGTGAGAAGTGAATTTTAAGTTGACGAATCAGCTGGAAAACACAGACAGACTGAATTCGCTGCTGACAGGGCATGCCATGGCTAACCAGTGGGTTTTGTAGCTATAAGCCATATACTCCACACAGTACAACCTATAACTTCAGGCCTTTGATAGCAGGCAACTTCCAAATCCAGGAGATTTCCCTAAGGAAATAAACCCAAATGGCTTCACCTGCACCTTAAAACATTCACCATATCCCAGGTCTGACTCTGCAATTGGCACAAGAAGCAGCATTTGAGAACCGCTCGAAGCTACAACAGTTGCCAGGTCTCAAAATATCTGGTAAAGAGGTTACTGGCTGCGATTCTTGTCGGTGCAGTGACAATGCCAGAAAGAGCAGCTGTATCCTCAGCCTTTGCCGTGTTTTCCAGTCCCCTACAAAGAGCTGGCTCGTCTTGCCAGGTCCAACCCTGTTCTCAGCCGCGGCAGCAGCCATAGCACAGTCCCACTCTGCTCCCCCTGCCAGCTCTGGTTCCCACCTCTGCCATCAGGAGAGGATTATACATCGAGGAGCCTATCGAGCATGGGGGGAGTTACTTGGGCCTCTGCAGGTAAAGGGAGTAAGGTGAGTTATGAGCAAACACATTTCTGATGTACTGGAAGGGGGTGAGGAGTAACCTTCGTTCTATGCGCACGCTGCAAGGCTATGGAGACAGAGCACTGAACCCGGAGCTCATTGCTTCGGCTGTTAGAGTCGGCCGGGTTCGGCTCGGTTCGGCTGAACTCGGAGCCGATAGCAGGGTTCGGCCGAGCTCGGCTCGGTTCGGCTGAACACGGAGTCGCTCGCTGCGTTCGGAGCTCAGCTCGGTTCGGTTCGACCGACACCGTAATGTTCACCGTGCTTCGGCTGATCTCGTGGTTCGGCTTATCTAGTTCGGTTCGGCTGAACGCGGTTCCGTCCCATTCCGTTCAGTTCACCTCAGTTAAACTGGGATCGATTCGGCAAATCGCGGCCAGAGTCGGCCCTTCGGCCACGCTCGTCTATTGTCGGCCACACTCGGCTCTTGTCGGCCACGCTCGGCTGCTCTCGGTCACGCTCGGCTACTCTCGGCCGCACTGGGCTCTTCGGCCGTACCTGACTCTGCTCCGCGGTGCAATGGCGGCCGGTGGCAGGGCGCCGCTCCCCGGCCTGAGCCCCGTGAGGGGACAGAGCGCTGGGACAGCCGCCTCAGCCCGGGTCACCCAGTCCCTGCCCGCCCCCGCGTCCCCCGGAGCGCGCCCTGCAGCGCAGAACGCGGCCTGGGAGCCAGGAGCGGGGACAATCCCCTCGGCTCCGCCGCACCGCCGGGGGGGGGGGG
>NW_005054536.1:261039-261603 GCF_000277835.1 Geospiza fortis | reverse complement strand
GTCGGAGTGAGGAGGGAAGCGGGAGAGGAAGGGAAAGGCCGAGGGGGGAGAAGAGGGACGGTGGAGAGAGGAGGAATAGAAGGGAGAAGCGGGGAAGGGACAGGACGGGAAGGAGTGCGGGGGGGTCGGGTTTGGAGGGAGAGGAAAGGAGCGTTTCAGGGCGAGAGGGAAGGGGGAGAAAGAAAGGGAATACGCGGAGAAGGAAGGAGGGGTAGAGAGAGGGACAGGAGGGGAGGCCGAAGCCTCCGCGCCTTACCTGCGGAGCCCGCACAGGGAGCTCCCCTCCGCACCGTGCTCTGAGTGAGCAAATGGCGGCCCAGGCGATTTCCGGGGTCTAAATCACCTCGGCCCCGCCCCGCGCAGCCGCCCTGGGGCCCCGCGCACCTGAGCCACGCCCGCCTCTGGCCCCGCCCCTTGTGCCGCCAGCCCCCGCCCCTGGCCCCGCCCCTATTATATCAGGCCCGGCCCCCTGTGCCGTCCGGCCCCGTCCCCAGCCTCCCACTTCCCGGGATGGGGGCGGGGCCATCGCTCGCGGCCCCGCCCCCCACAACCGGGCCGCTCCCC
>NW_005054536.1:231013-260932 GCF_000277835.1 Geospiza fortis | reverse complement strand
CGGCCCGAGCCTCCCCGGGCCGCTGGGGACAGAAACTGCCACGGGTCGGGCAGGGAGTTCGGGGCCGAGGGGAAGCGGGGACCGTCCCGTCCCGGTGCTCGGGCCGGCGGGCGCCCGCGACCCCGGGCGTGCGGTTTCCTCTGGCGGAGGGTGGGGGACAGGCGGGAGGCTCCTCGTGGAGGAGTTTTTGGGGCGTCGGGGCCATGGCAGCCCTGGAGGAGTGCGGGCTGTGAGGGAGGGCTGTTCCCCTGGAAGCGGGTGTACCCGGCCGGGCTGTGTTCCCGGGAGGTGTTGCAGCTGAAATAAACCTGAATACAGCGATTCCCCACATCTGCCAGTGCTGCCCCACAGAGACACAGGACCGGGCACGGAGGGTGCCTCCATCCCAGGTCCCAAGCACTTCCCATAAACTGGATATGGGCTAGGGGGTGGGCAATACCCTTCCAGCTGCCCACTGCTACATCACACACGGGGTCACAAACAGAGCTGCAGTGCTGGAACATGCTGAGGGGATCCAGTTTGGAGCTCAGAAAGGGACAAAGTCCTGCATTTCTCACAGTGGAAAACAGAGACTAAATCCAGTAGGTTTGGGTCTAAAGGCAAAAATTTAGTCTTGTTTTCACCTTTTGAGAACAGAGACTAAATATTGCATTTTTTTTGGCCTTGAAACCAAGCTCTGGGGGATGATTTTGGGTCCCAGATGCACAGCACGATGTTTGTGAAGCTCAGAAAAAGTAAAATAAGTCCTGCATTTTCTTTTCTTGAAAAGTGTCCAGTGTTTCTGGGACTCAGAAAAATGACCAAGTGGCACTTCCCAGAGACCTGGAAACAGCAGCTCAGCTGGCTGCTTTCAGCCCCCAAAGCAGAGGCTGGGGGAGGGCCTTTGGGGGGGAGGGCTGGGGATGAGGACCTCTCTGGAGGAGGGGGTCCGGTTGCCTTGGTCCCCAAACGTAGGGACAGCAGCACGCCCCAGGCTGTTTCAAGGGTCTGAGATAAGTCTCAGGAAAGAAAAGCACTCTTCAACCCCTTTTCCACATCCAACTGTTTATTGTGCACAACCACTACAACAGTTATGACTTCTACTTAAACAATAACTTTATGACAATGAATAGTTAATAGTTATAACAAAGTTAATAGTTATATGTAATTGATGACAGTGAGTCATGTACAACTTGGCCAAAAGCCCAGATAACTGCAATTAGCTGGAGCTTTAAAGTGGCTTTGTAACAAAAAGCAGCAGTTATTAAGCCAGAGCTGGAAGGAACTGGAGCAGCCATCAACTGGAGCATCTCAATTCCAGAGCTGGAATGAAGATCATGCCACAGCCAGAGCTGGAGGTTCAGCAAGCTGGACTGGGTAACACCTGCAAATGAAACAAGCAGAAGGAACAGACATCACCTGGGCCCTCAGATATCCTGAGCAGTAAGTCAGCAGGGGTCCATCAGCAGGAGCTGTGAGCACCAGGAACAGCTCTTGTCCAGTGTCCATCAGCTGGAGCTGTAACAGGCACAGGCATCCCTGAGGGAGAGCTGAGCTCACCTGCAGCTGCAGCAGGAACGTCTCGTGGCTGGATCTGGAACTGGTGCACCCTGGATTCCCAGCCAGGCGCAGGCGTGGATGTCCCTAATCAGGAGCTCTGAGCAGCCTCTTCCCTCGGGGAGTGAAGCCAGGCCAGGTGCCACTCTCTGACTGCATGGAGGTGGCTCCCAGTCCCACTCCTGAGAGCAGAAGGGAGGCAGGGGCTCTCCTGGGGACGGGTGCAGCAGCCTCTCCTCTGTCTCTGCAGAAAGGGGGTCAGTCAGCATCCCCAGGGTGCACAGCACAGCCCCACAGGAGATGCCTGTCCCCCTCCCAGGCAGGGGCAGCCCTTCCCTCCCGGCTGCCCCTGCTCTGGGCACAGACTGTGCACCGAGGACAGGGAGGCAGAAATCTCAATGGGAGAGCTCAGGGCTCAGCCCAAAAAATGCACGTTTCTGCCCAGAAGAGCAGAGGAGAAGGCACAGATTGCTGCAAGCCCTCTGCTCAGTGAGGGGCACTGTGGGAACCAGCCACCAAACAACACTGGGGCTGAGCCTGGCCTGGCCCAGCACCTTCCCCCGGCCACCCTCACCCTGCCCCAGAGCAGGACTGGCGAGCCACAGACTGTGCTGCCCATGCTGATAAACATCACTGAGCCAGGCACAGCACAACCCCAATCCCAGCCTGAACACGCCACAGGGCACGTCCCTCAAACAACGCTGAGCCAAGCCCAACACTAAGGAGCAAATGACACCGGCCACGAAGGGCCCCGAACAACCAGAAGCCCCCCGGGAGGGGGAGCAGGGCAGGATCGTCCCCAGCCCGACTGTGACCAGAAGCCAAAGCACCAGCAGCCCTGGGTGGTTGCTGATGGTGTGGGGAGAAGCCACCCCCGGGCAGCTCTGGTGCAGCCCCTTCTCCCAGCTCCCTTCACAGTGATGGCTCCCACAATTGTCAGGCACAGCTGAATCCCAGCCCCAGTTCCTGTCCCACTCCCCCTGCAGCCAGGGCCCTGTCCAGGAGCACTGCCAGTGCAGCCCCAAACCACACCACAACAGGACAGGCCACATAACCAGGAAACCACAAGCACAACCATGTTCTTCCCAAGGAACGGCCAAGCACAGTGCAGAGGCACAGCCACGACCCTGGCCCTGCTGCAGCCTGCTGCCAGCCCCAACGTGGCCCACAGCAGGGCCAGCACCAGAAGCAGCACAGCACATTCCCCTCAGCCATAGCCTGGCACAACTCCCTCAGGTCATGTGCATCGGGGCATTCCTTCCTTCCTGCTTGATCCCGCAACCTTCCCCAAAGCTGCCCGGGGCAGAGCACTCACCTGGGCTCATCCTCCTGTGCCAGTGTGCCCAGGGCTGCTCCTGCTGGGGCCGTGTCCCAGGCTGAACCCCTCAGCCAGTCCCCTGTGCTGTTTCCTGCATGGAGACAGTCCCTGGTGAGGAAGAGGCTGCAGCTTTGCCTCTGGGAAGACAAAACTTTTGCCCCTCGGAAGACAAAGCTTTTGCCCCAGCAGGAGCTCCCAATGCACACCACAGGTCCCTGCAGGCAGCAAAACGCAGTGGTGAAAGCAGACCCTGCTTCTAAGGACTGCAGCCGACCCCTGCGGACCCTCACCTGCCCCTTTTCTCGCAGTGCTGCAGGGGCCGGGGCACCCCCCTGAGCCTCCCTGGAGCTCCTGAGCTTTCTGGACAAACACGAGCCCCCGGTGCCTCTCAGAAGCTTCTCCTGGGCCTGGGGCTGGTGTAGAGGCTTTGCCTCCTCTCCCTCCCCCTGAGCTCCCGGCACGGCTGCTCCTGCCCCCGGCTGGGAACCGCAGTTCGGGATAGCCCCGAGGTGGGAGAGCACGTACTCACCCTGGGCCCGAGCTCCGGAACGCCTCGTCCAAGCCCGCAGACACCCAAAGGTCTCCCCAAGCGCACAGTGCAGCCTGGAAAGGGCGCGGACCCCGGCCCCTTTGCCAGCAGCCAGCCCCGACCACACGGCCGAACAGCGTCAGGCTCCCCGTTACAGCCCAGTCCCCGCCGCGGGGACCGCGCCCTTCTCCCCGAGGCGCTGTCAAACCACGGCCCCCGTCAGGGCCTCGCCGCCCTCCCAGGAAGTAATTCCTTTAGAAGAAAATAACAGTAATAACTGTTCACACTTTATTTGAAGGCATGCTGTTTTAATGATACATACTCAACTCCCTGTGTCCCTGTAGGGCCCTGCCCGCTCCCGGAACGGGACCCGTGTCACCCACAGTGGTAGTCTGGTTTGGTCCCTGATCATTCCTGATGAGAAGCGATCCCAGCTCTTCCCCGCTCCCGAACGGCCGCTGCTGTCAGAGGCCCGGCGTGGAGAGGCGGCAGCGGGCTGCATTTCACATGAGCCCAGTTCCTGTCCAGAACCCAGCAGCAACACACGGGTGTCACACCCTGCAGCCCGCTGGGATGAAGAGGCTCATTCTGCAGCATGTTTTATTGCACAGGAACACGACCCTCGGTCGATGCTTGCCTGAAGAATCTTTATTTCTTCCTGTAAGCAGTTCAATGGAGCCAGAGGCCTGGGGCAGCTTTGCACAGAGCAGCCCTCCTCTGCCCCCGGCACAGCAATGCCTGCCTGCAGATCAGCAGAGGCCGACATGCCAGGCAAAGTCCAAGTGCTCCTTCTCGGGGAAACATCAGCAGCTCTTGCTGCCCCTGTGATGCTCCAGGAGAGGCTCTGGCAGAGCTGCTCTGCTCTGCACCTGCCCTGACAGGCTCGTATTTCTTCTCTTTGCTGAGGAGGCGATCTGAGCCAGTGAAGGGACTTGGTCCTGATCCCACAATGACCCACTCTATCCCAGACAGACACCCCTCATATGTGCTCCAGGCAGAGCACGCCCACTCCTTACTGGCTTCTGGCGGGGTGCAGTGGCCAGGAGGTCACACAACAGCCAAATGTGTGTCCTTGGTCCCTCAGGACAAATGTGGTGACTGCACACTGCCCAGAGCAGCCCTTGTGTAGCTGCACTTTGGGACTTGCTGGCTGTGAGGGCTGCATGGCAATATGGGCTCCTGTGGGCAGGGAACTCCTGCTCCTTGGTGCCCCGTTGGACCAGTTCTGGATTAACTACTTAGCCTCACCTCTCAGGGCACTCAGGGACTCCAGAGTTAGGGACAGGCATGCAATGAAGCCTGCACTGCAACACGGCAGCCAAGAGGAACATTGTGTCTGCATCTGCAAGAGCTGCTCTCAGCTTTAATTCCTACACACAGACTCTGCACTTCCCACAGTTCCCACCCTTCCCAGGGGAATGGCAAGTGCTGCACCACTGTTACCAAGATGTCTCCTTTCAGCTCAGGCCCAGGGAACACCAGGCAGAGCACAAGCCAAAGGGACAATGACTTCCAAATCTGCTTTTCTTCCCCTTGGAAGAAGCCAAGCTTTAAGCAGACATCAATGGTTCTCCCAAGGATTATCAGGCAGCCTGCTATCTTCCTCTACCATGTCCAAAAAATCACCATTCCAAGCTGGAGTTCTCCATGACATGTAAAAGGCCAGCAGTCACTCTACTGCAAAGGCTGCTGTACAAGCACTGGGCTTTGTAAAGGTACCGGAGCATGGGCACTGCTAGGGAATGGGTGAGGCCTGTGCAGCCCCCAGCAGGTCACTGCTGTGTGACATCCCTCAGCTGGCCTGGCATTTCCTCTTACCTGCACTAAGGCTGTCACACCAGCTCCAATGCTGATGGAAGGTGCTCTTGAACAATCTGTAATACGCAAGACTTCGTGGCACGAGTGAAAGCAGGTCCTGGCTGACCGTGTGGAGTTTGAGATACCATTATCTCCTGCCCTTGCCCTCAGCCCCAGATAACATGAACTAGCACAATTTATCTCACAACTCAAGGCACCAAGGTCTGAATGCTGCAGGCCCTCATCGCTGGCACAGGGGATCGTGTTTCTCTGGAGATCTCTGGAGATCAGCACATCTTGTAGCTGTGGAGGGTGCTCCTCTGAGTTTTTGGTGACTCTGGCTTTGGGATTTCTACAGGATCCACGTTTTTCATTCCAGTATTCAAGCTCACACGACTGTATTACTTTTCAGTCACTTCCTAACTGCCTTTTATCAGGAAATATTACAGGCAAGACATGCCCTCAACAAGATATAGACAACAGCAGCTAACAGGAACTTCAGAGATTCCATGATTCAGCCACACCTTATCTTTGAGCAGTGCAAGAATAACCCTTTTACCAACCTTTTTGGGTAACTGCCAACAAACACAAGAAGTAAAAAACCAGAAAATTGGGGGCAATCACTTCTGCACCATCAAAACTCAATGACACTACAGTGGAGAGTAAGCAACTCTAGTCTGTTTTTTTAAAGACAGCTCAGCTCAAATTCCTCCCAGCACCACTGCAATAACCATTTAAGCTGTATCCTGCAGCCAGATGCTGCAGCCTGGCAGGGTGTGGAGGAATCCTGGCTGGGACACGTCTGAGAGGAGTCCCAGAGGAGCTCACAGCCTCCCTGGGCCACACACACACACACCCCAAGGTGAGAGAAGCCACCAAAGTCAAACACTTGAAAGCACATGGTGCTGTGCTGCTGCAGCTTGCCACTGTCCCCGGCCAGGTCAGCAATGATGCTCTTACAATCTTTTCAGTGAGTGAGGGGTGCCAGGGCTCTACAGCCACCTGCATGCAAGAGAATTAGGGACATGGATAAATGCTGCAGACATCAGTAGTTTATTGGCATGTTTAGTCAAAACACATTCAGAATGGAAACTTAAAAGTAAAAATACTTTCCACCTGCAACAATGAAACTAGAATCTACTAGCATATAATGCTCGACAAGTTACAGCAATAAAGATGGTAATCCACTGTCTCCAATACCTACTAAAGTCAAGATGGTCAGCCAAGTTTGTTGAAGTAGAACTGTAATGACAAAATACTCCCACCATTCACAAATCAGCGACTAACAGTAATGGTCAGTGAATCCCTTCCTTTGCTCCAAGAGGTACATTTACTATTGAGAGGGTCAAGAACACGTAAGAGTCCACAGTACAGCAGGTGAACTATCACCATGTAAACTTCTCTGGATGATGTTCCAAGGGTTCGTGTCACTCAAACAAGAAGCAAGCCAAAAAGCAGAATGGCTCAGGAGCTCTTTTTACTACTCCGTTTCTGTTGTCAACTATTTCCAGTGCCATTTGCCATACAAATGGATTAGGTGGCAGCAGAACACCACAGCACTACAGAAGGAAAAAAGAACCTCCAGGCTACACAAACCACACTGGTGGCACACTGCTAACTGATGACAGCAATTTGTCTGAGGGCTTCAAACCTAAGGAGTGGAGTTGTGTGGTGAGCAGTTCAAGTACTACAGATTTCCAGGTAACAGCTGAAATGGCAAGACCTTCAACAAAAAAACTGAAATATGAAAATGCCAATTGCTAGAAATGTGTCCCAGAAAAGAAAGTGTATGAAAATAGTGCAAGACTTACCATGGAACACAGAAGACCTCAAGTCTGGGAGAGAACAGACACAGATGCCATTTCCCCAGACCTAGCATATCAGAAAAGATGAGCAAAATCCTCCACATTACTCCAAACCAGCAAACGATTGTATAATCCAGAGCCAGACTGCCAGGATGCCCTCCCTGCTTTTGCTGAAATTGCCTTTCTTCTTTAGCTTGAAGCCTTCTATGTTCAGCAGCAGCTGTTGGTGGTCCCACCTTTGCCCGGCCGCACGCACAGACACCCCTTTGCTCTGAGCCCGGAGCCATGGCTCAGCACAGGGCCCGCACTGGGCCTACCCCGCACTGCCTGCTGCAGCGGTGGCTTGTGGGAATGTGGAACATCAGCCACAACACCTCTCCACGGAGAACCCACCAGTCACACTGCACAAGAGCATGCCTCCTTTCTATCCATAGGGCCAGAGCCACATCAGTGTCAACTTCAGCTGAGAGTTATGTGCAAAATGAGTACAAGTTTTTCAAAAAGTGCAACTGGAAAATGCAAGAACATAAAAGCTGCTGTTTAGTTCTCTGAAAATTGCAGTATCCCCGTTTGATAAGCTCACCCTCACAAAGGATGCTTAGGTCTACCCATTATGAGCTGGCCAGAAGCGCCCACCATTCTCGACTGACTTCTGAAATTCAGGTCCAAGAGAGATTAGAACTCCACTTGCTTTAACTCTGATTAAAGAAAAGAGACAACCTGGAGACTACTAGGATGCCTTCATCCTCCCTTCCCCCCCACTGCAAAAAAAACAGGCAAACTTGTTAATTGAAGAGCAAGGTGGATGATCATTTTAGCAATGTTTACTCATTGAAAGATACTGCAATTTTTTTAATACAATTTTCCAATTATTTAAATGCTTTGCAGCCTCTTGGCTTTGCAGCACAGTACTTCATACACTATACTGTACAAAATCACCAGCAAGACTGGAATGATGTATTCATAGAAGGCACCATCATGCTTATTACATTACCAGAGAACTCAAATACAGTCAAGACAAGTTTCACTGTACAACGCTTCTCGAAGGGGGAAGGGGAAGGAGGAGTGTGTTGAGCAGCCATCCCTGCACTGAAGAGGGGCAGATAGAAAAATCTGATGTGAGCTATCAAACTTGTTGCATACTCAGGGCTACGACTTGGAAACTCTGGGTTCTGGTTACAGCTAACTGGATTCCTTCTGGAACAAAGGTGTAGTCTTATTAAGGTTTGTGTGTGTAGAGGTTGGTCACAGCAAGCAGAGCAGATGCCCGCATCGTTCCCCAAGCTATTCTGTCTGAGTAAGAGGATGAAGGTTTTCCCTCCGATGCCTCCTGCAGCTGTCAGTATAAATGAGTTCAGAGGACCCATTAGTGCATTTTGATGAGTGCGTAAACACGAGTTTGTTTGGAGCCGAGTGTTCTAAGAAGGAAAAAAAAAAGGCAAGCTTCTCCAATTGCACAAATTGCACTATTTGTGTTTCCAACAGTAGTAGGCAGAAACGGTAACACTTACACAAAATGTGCAGCAGAGGGTTTTTGACTGAAAGGACCTGAATTCTACTGGGCATGTCCTTTACTTCAACTTCTGTTGCAGATAGTTAACTGGTCTTTTCTTTTGTTTCATTTTCTTTTTTCTTTATTTTTTAGTCTTCAATTCTCCATGTATACATTTATAAATTAAGAGTGTGACTCCTGTTGTGAAACTGGGGAAAAAATGTCCACCTCAATTTAAACTGGAAACCAAAGGATGTTTTCACATCAAAGAAACGATCAGAAGGGCTGTGTCACATTCCAAAGCTAAAAAAAAAATTAACAAGAATGCAAACACGATGGGTAATGTACCACTGCCAAGACTGTCTGCCCACAGTGGAGACTTCAGCGACGCTGTCCAGTGAAACGGCCTTCCATCTGCCCGGTTCCTCGTCCAGAGCCAAGTTTCTGTGCCATGCCACCCCGTGGAGGAGGTCCTCTTCCGTCCCGGTCCCGCATCATGCCGCCGCCCACTATCCCGCGGGGTCCCCCTGGGCCTCTCTCATTGCGGCGGAGATCCCTGCGCTCGTCGCCGCCGCCGCGCGTCTCCCGCTCACGAGCGGCTCTGGTTTTTTTCTCTTCCACGTTCAGGCGCACCTCCCCGCGGAACATTATGGGCTTGTGGGGAAAAGCGGTCAGGCACACGTTAGTCACCACGGCACTAAGCCCACTCCATGCAAGGCACACGAACGCTCTGCACTGGCTGTGGGCACCAGCCTTCCTGCACGCGCATGCCCAACACAAACATGACCTTTTAGGGGCTCCCTGCAGCATGCAGCCTTAGCCCTGTGGAATGCCATTCTTACATTCACTCGGGCAGGCAAGGAATTAAAGTGCTTGTCTCAAGCAGAAGCAGGGTTGTCTTTAGCCTCTTCACTGCCAGCTTTAGTCTTTCCACTTCAGGGTCCAAGTTCCTGAAGAATTGCTCTACTAGGTCTCACTCCCACACCATGGAAATGAAAACTGCTGCTTTCTCCCCTCCAGCTCCTCAAAGCAAAACTGCAAGTAACCCTGCTCCCTCCTCTCAATCCCAGGGTGCAGAATTCAGAGATCCATGTGATGCTCTTTGAAAGGTTACCTGTTCCACTTTCAGCTAAAGGTTCTCTAAAAATAAGTTCTGAGCTTTCTGTGGAGCACTTGTGTAGAGGTAAAACCCCCAAATTCCACATGGTGCAGTTTGAGGAACACTGGCAAAGCTTTTAAAGCTACACAGAACTCCTGACAAAATGGCTATGCCAAAACTGTTTTTCTTTGAGCTGTTTTTGAATGCCAGAGCCAACAGCAATGCAAACTAGGATGGCCCACAATACTTGTTTAGGTTTAGGCCTTTTGGTCCATCCCTGGAAGAGGATACTCAGTACCCAATGCCAATACTTACTTTTGCAACTAAAATTCGCTGGACCGGTTCAGAATCGTCAAACACCACGAAACCAAAATTAGGCAGTTTTCCTCCCACTCCCTTAGTATTTATGCGAAGTTCTACAACATTTCCAAAGCCTGGAGAAACACAAGGGAAGAGACACTTTATTAAAACCCACAGTGCCAGCTCTACCCTCTGCTCGTTCCAGACATCTGTAGTGTGGCACTACGTCAAAGCTTACCCATGTAGTCCAAATCAGTGTTACCTGACTTTTAAACCCAGCTTTCCATCTTAGTCCCCGCAGCTGGAATCACTACTTACTCATGAAGAACTCTTTCAGTTCACTCTCATCAATGTCGTGTGGCAAGTTCCCAACAAAGAGCTGGTGGCTGTCTGGATAGCGAATTATCCGACGATTATCTGACTCATTCTGCTCCATGTCTCCCCTTCCTACCATCAACACAAAGAGGAAGGTAGAACCACTGAGGTTAAAAGATGTGTGTAAACCTGGATGAACACATCTAGGGGCAGCAACAAGCATATTCCCTCCAGCCAGCCTGGACTCCAAATCATGCTCCCTCATTTCTGGTTGAAGGCAGCAGGCACAGGCAGTTCATGATCAGCCAGGCAGACACAGGTACACACAAGGCCTCAGCAGACACCTCTCCTTCACCCTTCCCAAGTAGTCACACAAGTTCATCCACATTACCTGGCCGAGGTCCTCGTGGTGGAAAACCTGGTCTTTCCCTGGGACGCTGCTCACGAATGCGAGGAGGTTGAGACTGAGCTTCAGGTTTAGTTTCCACTCTTGGCTAAAAGAGGAGAATGTGCATTATTTAACTCTGGCCTGGTAAAAAAAAAAAAAACAACAAAAACCCCAAATTCACAAAAACCCCCACAACACAAGACATGGGTAAGTGGCATGCACAAAACAAACTCTGGAAGACAGACATCGGTGTCAATGTGTTTGAGAGTGGTTTTTTCACCTGTCTAAATTCCTCTGTACCAATCCAGGACTGCAGTGTTCATTCATCACTGTTGAAAGGCGCAAAGCAAACATCTCTCAATCAGAGCATCTCCCCCAAACATGGCTAAGGGGAATTTTCCATGTTTGACCAGGCATTGAGACCCCAACGTTCCATTATTCACAAATCCCTCAGCCTGACTTAAATTGTAGAGGGCATAAAGCTTCCTCAAGCCAAGCTCAAGCTTCATGGATTAGGAGGCAGTCCAAGATGAACACAGACGGACAAATCAAAGTTCTGTCTAAGTCCCCAAGGAATTATTTCCCTCCAATGCGGAACAGCTGTATGAAAACTATCAAAAAGAAAGAGGAGAACAAAAGCCCCTGGAAGTATTTCCTAAATGAGTTTCTACAGACTACCTCTTAGGATATGCTTCACCTTTCCTGATGTCAGGACCACGATGCTCAAAGTACACCCTTCATATTCAGGTATTAGAACACCCATTCCCATTTTTTGCAAGCTAAAAATTTGCTTTATGAGAAACAGACAGAACAATAAAAATGTTTCTATGCAGACTACTTGTCACTGAAGCAATTCGCAACAGTTTTTAAATTCCATTTCTGTACAACAGTTAAGCAGCTGCTGGTTTGCTGGGTTCTTATCTCAGAAAAACAAAATTATCCTCAGGAGCACAAAAATACACAAGTAGCCTGCAAGTAAGATTAAACACAAGGTGAACAGCTATAGGCCCAGACTGCTGGAGAGAAGTAGTTTATATTAAACATCTCCTTATTTTCCTTTAAGGACTCAGGACAACTGGCAGCTCCAGACAGAGCACTTCCCAGGGGAAAAAACCCTGGATTTCACATGCAACACGCAAGTGTTACACACCCAACAAATGTCTTAAGCCCTCCTGTCACTTGTGCTTCTAGCTCACATGCAGCTAGGCATTAGTCTGTCCTTACAACACTTCTAGGATCACTTTTTAAGAACAAGCTTGGAAATCAGTCTTCCTGTTAAATCTTGCTCCCCTCTATTTTGTGAGACACTGGAGCTCCTCTGCCACCTTTCACTCACATATCTTGAGAACATCATAAATTACACCTCAAGAGCAAAACTTGATACCTCCAGACCCCCATTTCTTGGATACTCATGGCTATCAGGCTTAAACTCCTGCTAAGTCACTGATGTCCTGCTGTTAAATCCCAAGTATAACAGCGACCTTGAACCTGCCTGCTTTGTGTGTCACTGATCTTCTCAGCCAGCACACAAACAGCTGATCTCTCTGGTTGTTTTCTAAGGAGTCCCATCCTTTTCGATAGAAAAAGGCTGCCTCAGTGCCTCAAGAGGAAAGCCCTTGTACAGAACTCTGCTCCCCAAAACACTGCCACAACTGGCAGCACCACAAGACTTCAGATCAGGGCTGCCCTTTGCAGCCCAAGCAGCAGCTCGTTGCAACTCACATCTTCCAGCATGTCCCAGCAAGCACAGAGTGGATGGAAGGACACTGAGTAAGGAGTTCAGGAAACCCCAATTACCACAGGAGCCAAGTATGCCACAAACCTCAGCCTAGCCGAGCTCTGACAGCCATTAAGGAAAAGGTGGCACTGTCTGTTCTCTTCAGGAGCTCACGTGGGGAGGGAAAGGGACTCTCCCCAAAAGACAAGAATCAGGCCCTGCCTACCTCCGCCCCTCTGCGGCCCTATGACAAACAATGCAGTAATAAAAATGGGAAGTGAAAGTAACTGAAAATGCTATAAGGAAAAGTCCTAGTTTATCAAAGTAGGCAGGCTGATTTCTAATCATCTACAATTAGAAAAAGAGCAAGAAATGCTGACCTGTTTCACTCCATAGCTGTAAGGAAACAGCCCTGAACCAGTTTGTATCCAGAACAGCACATGTGCAGTCCTTCGAGGAGTTAACACTACAGGGGCTGTATTTTTAACTTAATAGTGGGGGGGGGAACTAGAGTGATGCAGAGAAAAGAGTGAGCAGGGCATTTATTTCTCTGTAACATCACTGACACCAGCTACAACAGCATCTCAAAGGAGCCACTCACCCACCCACCAGGGTATCTTCTGTCCTTGTTTACATGCAGTGTCTGGCACTAATGGATCCCTGAAAACAGGAAAAAGCTGCTACTGATTTGCAGCTCCTTGTTCAGGTGCCTTTTATACCCGACTTCTACACACTGTGTCTAAAATACTTTCAAGAAAAGGAGCTCAGAATTGACTAATTCCAGCTACAGAAGAGCTGAAATTCCTGCCATGTCAGTATTGTTCAGAAACTTCCACACACCATTACTTAAAACACAAAGTCAAAGATAAAGAAATCAAAAGGCACAAAGCACAACAAGCAACAGAGGCAACACAGGGGAGTTTAAGGGGACATCTATAAACTATCTCCTGCTCTCTTGGACAGATAACCCGAAATTATTTTTGCAGCCACATTACAACCATCCACCTTTTCTGCGGCAAATAAATTAAAACCAATTTTGGCTTTGTGTAAGGAAAATCTATCCTGCACTAGAAAACCCAGTTTTTACAGGTTAAATACCACCTAGGTGTTCAAAGCTGATGAAGACAGACTTCCCAACTCATTCCATAGCCTTTATTTGATGTCCTTGATAGTCCCAGCAGACCAGAAGCAACACCACGTAGGGTGTTGGGGTTTTTTGGTTAATTTTCTTTCATTTTTCTCTTTTTCTTCCCTGTTTCCTTTTTAACATGCATTTAAAGCATGAAGGCTAGTCCTAGACAGAGATCTCTCTGTTACCACAAAATTGAGAAGAAACCAGTGCAAGAGGAACAGCTGCAGCAACGCAGCTATTCTACTGAAAATTGCAGCCTCACACAAAGGCTGGACAGGAGCAACTCAAGATATAGCACTCTAGCACACCCTGTCAATGCACGGGGTCAAGGACACATTTTCTGGTTTAAGCACTTTCATACAGATGGAGGAAGCTGAATTGAGAGTCTCAGAAGGTCTCACACCACCTTGGCATGAGCAGGACATGAGCTGTCACCGGGTCAAACTCGATCTCCTCTTTTCCCTCCTCACCCAGTCAACCTAGGAATGGGAAGATAGCATTGTCCAGGCAAGGAAATGTGAATCCTTCCATTCCTCACACAGTCATAAGTTGGTACAGGGTTCTGTGATAAGCTGATTATCCATAGATAATGACATCCAGCATAGTCCTCTGGATGTTAGCCTTACAAGGCAATTGTGCACCTCAGAAACGGTGCACTCTGTTTTTACTGCTGGGCCACTTCCACCAATGTCCTTTTCAAACACACTTCAGAAAAGTAACATTTTGTGGGGAATTGGTGTTTCCCCTTTAAGCCAAACCATTAAGTTAGGTAAAAAAACCCAGGAGTGATTTCCTGTTTCCACAAGGCCAGATTTTAACATTACCATCACCCAAAGTTCCACCAGTTACACGTTCGTGGCTTTACTTGGACAAGGAGGTGAGTGCATTAACATTTAAGACACAATTAATTTGTGCAATTTAAGTCAAACAAGTTGATCTGTTAATTTAAAAAACTGAAGCAGTTTGCAGAAGTAATGAGACAATCCAAGGTGTTCACAGATGGGTTACCTGTGAGACTGGTGCTTTAACATGGGGTGGAATTCCAGAGGAAGAAACAGTACCACTAGGAGGCAGGTTTTTACTGGTCACTGAAGCCCAAGAGAAAGCCTGCAGGAAATGCAACAAACCTAGGCTACTAATCACGGCAAACCACTGACATTCCTACAGGGAAACTTGGCTGCTAAAAACACACTTTTGGTTCATATCTGACTATCAAATAATGGTTGTGCAAGCATACAATGGAGGTACAGAAGGGTCTGCAGTCCCAGCTGTCTGTGGATTCCAATGGCATGGAACAAGTGTGTACCGTGCCCACTATCGCTACTGAGTGAGCCCAGTGCCCTCAGCATTCCCAGACAACTGCTTTTCATCATGTAACCAAACCGAGGGCTGAAAACCCTGTAGTGTTCAGTGTCTTTTGCATGAAGAAAGGAAGCGGATGCCTGAAGTTACAATCAAAAATGGAGAAGAGAAAAAGGACTGGAAAAAAAATGTGGGAGACATGCTGGAGCTAGAAAACGACCTGGCTCCAGCTCTCCCTGGCTGCCCCCAGCACTCTGCAAGCCCCCAGGGTTAACCACACCAGAGGATGTGCCGTGTGCACTCTGGTTTCTAAGATTAGGCATCCTGCCTCCAGGAGACACTCAGTGCCCCCACACTGGTTTTGAACCTAGGCTGCAGCAATTCTACAAGCATCAGTGTGTTCCATGTATTTTCAAGGAAAGAGCAGCGGTTCCCATTGTATGAGATTTTTGGCAGTGGTAGCCACAGGTGTTTTCTCAACATGTTAACTGCACAATTAAAAATGTCTACACATGCATATACCCACACGCACACTTTACAAGAAGAGCTTAAAATCTACCATAGGTGATGAGCAGCACTTAAAAATAACATTTCTATTTTAGTGAAACTTCATATTTTTACAAGTTCAAAGGTCAAGCCTAGTTATTCATACAGCATGACACTAAAGAGAGGTACTAGTTTAGGCACCCAAAAAGGCAAAGTTTAAAGGCCAATCCAGTTTCCATCTGCACTTAGTAGCACAGATGTGACTTGTAACTAACCTTTGGTGGTTCTTGTGGTAGCGAAACAGGTTCTACAGGAGGTGGAGATGGAGATTTCTCTTCTAGTTCCTCAAGGGTCTTTTCTTCCACTTCAGCTTTCAGCTCCTCAGCTTTTGTTTCAGATTCCAATTCTGGCTCAGGTTCATGAGAAGATTCTTCCAGTGCCTCCTCTATCCCATTGCTAGAATAGCCAAATGCAATTGATGAGCTTATCAATTGCTTTGCATTTTGTCACATTTTGTAAGCTGTGCTATGGCAACAGCCCCGCTATGAAAAAGATGGCTGTGTCTCCATTTGCTACAACGGGGTCTTGTACATATACAATACAGTGGGAAGTGAAGCTGTACTCCCCTGCTGGGTACAAAACCAGATTTTACTTCTGCTGAAGCAAAGACATTTCTACAGTTCTTCGGAGAGAATCACACAGCCTTTTAACCCTGGAGAAGAGGTGCTCAACTCAAGCAGTGCTGCTTCTAAAAGAACACGAACACAGTGAGGACCAATGGACGATTAAGCTACACACATAACCAAAGCCAATTCTACTGTTCCTTTACCAAAATGCTACACAGCTTCCTTACCAAAGCAGCTGTGAGTCCCATTTACAGAAAATCACATGCAACTTCTGTGCCCTGTGTGGTTGAAAGGTAGGGGGTCTGAACATCTCCTCTCTCCAGCCACCCAGAATGCTAGCTTACCTCCAGTCACCTGTGTCTGCGCAGCTCCTGCTGCAGGCCACCACATGCCCAAGCAACTCTATGACGATCAATGCCTTTACAGCCCCTTTCCAAATGACACAGTAACCCCAAAACAAGACCTGACTTTGTGCTCTCAGGCATCCAAAACTTACTGCATTATCCTGAGCAAGCCCCTGCCAGAATTCCATTACTTTTCCATCACATTTCTCATAAGAAGCATTAAGTGACTTGTGTTTAGTGTTACCACTGATGCACTCAGCAGGTATTGATGTCATACATGTTTTTTTAACAGGGGAAGCAGAAAGTCAGTTCTGGCCCTCATTACACCACTCCTATGTTTCATGAAAAGCACAGGGTTTGGTGTTGTTTGTTTCTTTGTATTTGTGGGAGGTTATTTGGTTAGTTTTTGTATTTTTCTTACAAAATCATAAATATATTTTTTTCTTTGATCTGGCTTAGATTTGCAGACACTCAGGACAAAGACCTATTTTTCCAAGAAAGAGGAAAAGCAGGCTCTCAAAAAGTACATCTTTCTCTCAGCTCCAAGTGACCCCCAAATTTGAGTAACATATCATGTTGCAGTGTGATGTATTACCCTGTCTCAGTATCCCAGTTCTTTACCCAGGTATGCCAATAACACCTCCCTTCCCCCTGCTAAGTGCTGTCCGTCAATCTTAACATTCCAGCAAGGGCATCATGTGATTGGCAGAGTTCAAAAGATGCCTCTCAGGCCTGGGGTCATTGGGCTATCCAGGTGTCATTTGTTCCCTGAGACTTCCCCTTTCTTACCTGGTTGGTGGGATCCCTACCCCTTCCCTCCCCCTCTCCCTGGGGTTAGAAAGACACTGCAACCACGCGGCCTCGTTTCTGTTGGAGCTGTTGCTGCATTCAGAGGCCTGTGTGACAGGAATAAAGCTCTGGATCGAAACCCTCCAGCAGAACCAGACTCCTTTTTCCTTCACTTCACCTAAAGCCTTTCTGCCAGAGGTAAACCTGAGTTCCTGCATGCCTGGACTTGTCCCAAGTGCCCAGCTGCAGCATCCACCTAGCCAAAGGTGTCTCTGAGGTGAAACCACCTCAGCTGCCGCCTCTGGTCAAGCAGCAAGAGCCAGACGAGCCCAGGCACGTTCCATCCAGCAATATTGGGATTTAATTCCAATAATATCAAGATATCCCTGCTCAGTGCAAGGGGTTGGACTAGATGACCTTTAAAAGGTCCCTTCCAACTCAAACTAGCCTGTGTTTCATCAACCATCCTTTTGTTAACGTACCTGTGACCTAAGTCACATCATACCAAACCTTCTGGTCCAAGTCTGGATTACAAAGAGTCCATTAAGTGTGTACATACATGGGGGTGGCTCCCTTTTCATCTCACTTTTGAGACCAGAAGTGAAAATAACTAACAAACATTAAAGAATACCCCATTTCTTCTCTTCAATAAAGAAGGAATGTCTCAAAATAATGTAATGTTAACACAGATCCCTATCAAGCTAAGTGAATTTTCCTAAACTACCTGTTAAATCACATACAGAACCTAAAGCCAAAGCAATTCTGTCTGTGGTTTTTATTAAGAAAGCAACTTCATATAATAAAAAGCATTTCTTACGTTACGGGATGGTTTTCATAATAAGTACTGCTTGCATTCTCTTGCACAGGTTCAGGTGATGGTTGTCTTTCCTCCTGCTCTTCTTCCACCTCTTCCTCAGATTCTGACACAAAAAAACCAACTTGTCATCTCTTATGGATCTCCACATGAGTACACAAGCCGCAGTTAAAATAAAAGCATATTAAGTCAGCAGCAATCAAAATAAAGCTTCACCAAGAAAACATGGTAAAATGAGCTGCAAAAAAAGATGGAAGAGGCTGCCTCTCAGTCAAGAGATTTTCACAAAAAGAGGAAGCCAGACATATTACTGCTAGGAAGTTCTGGGAGGAGGTTTTGAGGCTCTTGTAAAGCAGCGGGTGCTTTTCATATGGTGGCAGTGAAAGAGAAAGATTGCATTATTACCTCATAAATCTCAGTGCCTCAGACTAAGATGAACCTCAAATACAGGGATGATTGCCTAAAATGCTCTATTCCACAGAATTGAGATGAACAAATTCCAGAAACCACCCAGTGAATACATGTACACATGTTCTGGCTACACTGTGATTTGCTCTGTCTCATTGAACAGAGGGGGAAAAGCCCAACTCAGGTCCATTTCAGCCCTCAAGTAGCAATGAATTACTGAGTGTGAGGATGACATGAAAATGAACTATGTGTCATATCTGAAAACCAGTAAAGACTTTTCTTCAAATTGCATTCAAATTTGACTGATCACAGAACACAAGCGTGCCTGCTGCAGCCATGGCAGTAGAAGTTCTGCTGCTCACTGCTTCCATTCTCTGTCAAGCCTCACCCTCTGTGAGCCAGTTCAGCCCTTCAGGGAACACAGCACTACTACAGGACCTTCATTTTCCGGAACATTTTGGACCACAGAGCTTCAGTAACAACACCTCTGTGCTCCACAGCAGGCAACACAGTTTGCATTCCAACATCTCCACAACCACTTCTGGCAGCTCTGCACACAGAGAGAGGAACAAGAATGACACAAACCCTACACACACAGTCCTTCTCACCTTCATCAAGTTCTCCTTCTGAATCCCCAAATACTTCATCTTCATATCTGAAGATATCATTATGGACGTAGAACTTGTTTGGAACAGATCCCTGTAAAAGAGGAACATGCAGTGGTTAGCATATATGGAGTATCAGCAGACAACCCAAGGATGGACCACGGACCTAAGTTTCGGCGTACACGCCGACGTTACACAATAGGATTATGTCACTGAAGTTATTTTCTGAGTTACTTTCTTTTTCTCTAGGCAAACAATTGAACAGTAGCTTCTGGCCAACTGAAAAAGGAAGTCTGAAGCAGAATAAAATCTGCTAATTTTGCTAAGTCACAGCAATCATAGATTTTAACTAAGTGTACAGCCCCTGAGTTTCATTGACGAATTTCAATTTTCTCTACTACAAAAACTTTACAATGAAAACCCTGAACTTCCATGGGGTGGCCGTATGCTTACAGCACTGTGCAGGGAAACAATGAAGAAATTCAACATGAACCTAAAACATTAATCTCCAAGCACACGTTAGTTTGTGATGCTGCAGGGGGAAAGAAGTAGAAAGAACACAAGACACCTTCTACCACAGCTTTGCTCTCACCAAGAGCTAAATGTGAGCAGTAACTTGTGCATCCTATACTCCCCGCTGCCATCAGACTTGAAACTACACAACTACAGCAGAGATTTGATCTACAGAGCTGAACCTTGTTATTCAAAAAAATTATTTGTGCCAATGGCAGCTCCCAAATGCAAGCTTCAATTTTCTTTGTATTACTGCTCTAACATTTCAAGTCCAAGGAAATAAAACAGCTCAGGATGGGTCCAATACACTAGCTTCTCTGCACTCACACACTGTGACACATTTAATGGTACTCTCCAGACCAAGTTTTAAAGCCAGATCCTATTTTTTTTAGATCCAGATCCTACTTAGTTTTTAAAGTCTATCCTATTTTTTGTCCCAGGATGACAAATGGTAGCTACAGGTGAGGTCAGTTTTTTCCACCATTATTTCAAGTGTGACACAATCGCACATATCCTTACTTCTGGAGCAAGCACAAAAGTCTGCATGAACTTCCTCATGGGCTGCCCGTTGTTGGACAGCTCTCCCATGACCTGCACGACCACCCCATCGCTCAGAGTGGCGTGGGCATCCACGTGACGGATCTTGGTGTGGCACTCACTGAACTGCAGGGACATCACCTTCTTGTGGATCTCCTACAAACAGACAGACACATTTCAGCTGCACTGAATTCTGTACAGAGCTTTACACCTTCTACCTCCCTGAGTCTCAACTAACCCCAAAAGAGCACTCCCCTGAGGCTCAAAAGATACATACAGGAACCAAGAAGTGTCTTTCACTGAGAACAGTCTTCCTGAGCTCTCTTAACTTCTAATCTGAACTTTTTCACTAGGATTCAACTATTTCTCAGAGTAGTCAAACAGCATACAACTGCTATCCAAGTTTTCCAGCTGCTTTAAAATCTATGATCTATTTTAAGGCTTTAATTCTTTTAAGGGCTTGTGAAAGGGACAGGATTTAGCTTGTGTTATATAAATAAAGAAAACCTCCAAAAATACCCAAAAACCAAAAAACACCAGCCCCAAAACAAAAAAACAAACAAACAAACAAAAAACCACAAACCCAAAAAAATCCCCAAACCATCCCTTTACACATCACTGAAGTAACCAAACATCACAGGAGTGGGGAACATCTGCACTGCTAAGATCTGTGTGCTGCAAATGACACTCTGCCAGTGAAGGGAGAAGAAACCAAGCCTGCCCTGGACAAAAAGCCACACTGCTCAAAGCTGTGGCTGCCACATGAAGAGATGTCCTAGGTGACAGAAAGTTCTGATAATGCAGTACAACCACAGCAATCCTCAATTCATTCATTTCTTCACATAGTTATGTTCCACTTCAACAAAACTCTGCTCACACAAGAATATCATGAAACTCACAAAGATCAGTCCTTTCCTGAAGAACTACTTCTAACTGAAACAAGATACATTTGTAGCCCAAATCTATAAGGACCCCTCAATTTTGTTTCCCTATTCTGAAGGTATATTCTGCAGCCCAGATGCAAAGCTGAAGAATCAAACACAAATGCCACTGAAGGCAGAAATAAGCAATCAAAACCCCTCAAGCTAACAAATTCCTACCTGTCTCTGAACAGGAAGCAGTATCACAATCCATTACTCACCAGGCAAGAAAGTCAAAGTCACTGGTGAAGAAAAAACCTTGTTTATTCTGAACATTAACAAGGATTACAGGACAAATTTTAATACTCACAGCTTGACCATACACTGCCTCTTGTGGTTTCCCACTGGCATCCAGTCCTCCATGAACATAAGAAGAATTCCTGCCATAAAACCTGCAAGCAAAGAGATGTAAAAATCACAGAAGTGAAAAAATAGAACCAAATCTAAAAAGAATTTTAGCCAAAAGTTGTAGAGCTCAGCACTTCACAAATTTCACAGATTCCAAAGGCTCCAAGAATACCGGAACAAACAAACTTAATACTCAGCAGTGCAGTTTGCCCAAGGTGTTGTAGCAAACTCCTACATCAACCTCAACCTTTGGCTTGCTTCCTTTAAGGAAGGTGGCCACTTTGGCTGGAAGGTTCCTCACCCTCAGAACCCCCTGCCTCGGACAGAGGCATCAGGCCAGCGAGGTACCACCCTCCTGCCACTCCTCTGAACGCTGTTCTCTGCACAGCCTTGGCCAGCACTGAGAGTGGTTTCGACATTTAACTACGTACACTCGCTCCCAGTATTTTTCATACATTTCAGAGATCCTTTGGCACTTTCATTCCACTTCCACATTTTGAGCCAACAACAGTCTGATTGCATTTGGATTGTTAGTGTCAGCTTATAAAGCAGGTGACAAATGTTTTATATTTTCAGTACATTTATATTAACAGAAAGAAACATTGTATCGCCCTGTGTTTTTATTTAGGAGCATGCTTTGCCTTGGGGGTGATAGCCATGAGATACAGATGCTAATATGCACCTTTATTATCCACCCTTGTACAGCATATATGAAATAAAGTTGTAATGAAGTACTTCTATGAACTCAGTGTCACACAAGAGTGGCAACAGTGGTTTATTCTACTGAACTTAGAAACTCTTTTTAGTTCTACTATTGTGGAAATAAAACTCCAAGACTTTTACTCCCTTGACTATGTCCAGGAAAGATTCTGGGAAATATTAGATTGTTTTCTTTGGTACCAACCACAAAATCATGACTTTGAGCACGGTCCAGCACTTCCTAACAGCAAGGAAATACAGAAACTTAGCTGAAGCAGAGTACAAGCAGATAGGAAAACATCTTTGCTCTAAAACATTTCCCTCTAAATTCCAAAGCAATCTCTCTGAAAGTCAGCAGTTCTTACCAAGGACCTTCACAGGGGACCAAGAGTTTTAACTTGTTTTTAAGGAACTGCTCAAACTCTCTGGATAGCAGAGCCCCCAATTAAATGGAATTAAAGACTTCTGGTTAAGGGGCCAGAAAAGCCTTACAAATTCAACTGAAATGCAACAGGCATTCAACCACATCGAGTAACATCCATTTAGAGGGCAAACTGATCTCTGCTGCTCCTGAGGCCTGGGCAAGCTTTAGATAATGACCAGCAACAGGATCCTCTGTGCTCTTCTCAAGCTTTTAGTACGATGAAACAATAACACTTGTTCTCCTAACTCCCTCACTGCTGCAAAGAGCACATCAAGCACCAGAACACCAGGGAAACCCAAATCCTTCTGTGGCAGAGAGCAAGCAGCTGTTGAGACTAACAGCAAGATAAAGAGGAAGCATAAGACGCCCTCTCTGGAGAATATCACTCAGAAGAAAGGTGCAGCCAAAGAACACATAGGCAAATATCCATATCTGAGCCTGACCCGAAGAAAGGGGCAGCAGTGGCAGAGACTGCAAGGGGCTAGAAAACATTTCATACAAGCAGCTCCAGAATTGGGTAAGATTAAGCCAAACCAAATCAAAACCTCTTGGACTCTTCTCTGCAGAGGTAGTTAAGAGAAATTCCACCGGTGCTGTTGTGAACGACACTTGTGCCACCTCTCAAGCGGACAGAGAATGCCCCTGAGCAGAGAGTAACACCTGCACCAGGGCAGACGCTCAAGAGTGTCTATCCAGCCTCTGCAGGTATTTTTGGGATCTGTCCACATTACCATTTTATAGCCTTAGAAGCAGCCCATTTTCCCACAAAATAAATATCTTGACAACATGCCATACATCCACATGATCTGACTTGGTTCTAGAGCCTAAGGAGTTAGCAGTAAGATGAAACAGTTTTCCAACCTCCCAGAAGTTAGCCAGGTCCCGTTTCTCCCATACTCAGAAACAAATGTCTGATTCCCATCAAACAGGACATGCTTTTGTTCCCAAACATTACCACTTGGGAGTGCTAGTGTTACCTGTGCAAGAAGTCAGGAGCTTTGTTTAGCAGGGTGTAGTACTGTCTCACAAACTCCCGCCCTACAAGCAGGGGACTTGGCTTCTCCATCACCATTTCTTTGGTATTCAGTGTCAAACGCTGTAAGTGAAAATATTCATGTTACTTGGAAGGCACCCCCATGAATCACAACTTCCCCATAAAAGGATAAACTTTGTGATATTAGGATTGAAACAATTATGCATACAGGGCCTTAATTCACTAGAAAATACTCAACCAATTCAGGACAGCCTCTCCCACCTCTTTTGGGTAAATAAGAAAATTTCAGTCTATTCATGTATTAGCTTGATGAAAAGGGAACAATGGATACAAATCCCTTACAGAACAGGTGCTTTGAAAAACATAAAAAACCACCCAGAAATGAACAAACAAAAACCCTGTTAAAAATCTCCTGCACCATTTACTTATCCCTTTGGCTGATGAATGTTTTAAAAGCCCAGTTCAACAGCCCTGCAAAGCAAACAGGAACACACTTTCTCAAGGCACCTGGTACCTCTGCTTCCAAAGGTTACTGTCACATCTGTAGGATGAAGACAGAGTACCAATATGAAGTAACCAGGTGGGCTGGATTCATGCTCCATGAAGACAGGGAAGGGAAACCTCAGTGCCTCAGAGATGACCAAAGACTTAGGTACTGGTTGTCCAACCTAACTGCATTTCACTTTTGTCACAGCGTCTCCTAAGCTGGAAAGGACTTCCAGGGGGTCACGTGCTTCCACCTGCTATGCTCCTACTTATCCATACTGTCCTACAGATCATCCCTGTCATAAAATAATCCTCAGTACTCGAAAACACTTTTTAATAGCTTGCCAGTACCCAACATGTTGCTTTTGCCAGCTCACTTAAGACTACCACCGTCTGTGATCATGAAATTCTCTCCAGTTCTCACACAGGTACTTCATCTACTTTCTCTCTCCAAGAATTAATATGTATGCAAGGAAACAGGCAAAGGAGACCAAGTCAAAAATCCAAGTTTCCAACTTGGGAGATAATCCTAGAGTAAGATTTTTGGCTTTTTACCAAAATAACCTCGACCCATCAATCTGAACCAAAGGCCAAACAAAAGACTGTTTGCAATTACAGGCAGACAGCACATAAAGCACATGAAGTGAAACTGGAAGATGAACCTCAGCTTAAGAAGGGCCTCTAATAAAGGCAGAACACACACAGGAACAATACCATGAACGTGTCAGATCCTGCATCATAACGGAACTCAGAAGAAAAAAGCCCACATACTTGGCTCCAATAGTTTACACTTCATGGACAACCCAAATTACCTCAAGCCAGTAATCCAAGCCACAAGACAATACCTAGAAATGCCCCCAACTACAGTTAGTCAGGAATCACACCTGAAACAACAGTCTCAAAAACATGCAGGTAATGCAGAAGGCAAGGCCTGAAACACAAGTCTTGAACCTCCAGATGATAGGGTTATCCAAAATCCTATCACAATAGAGGGCTTTTAAACAAACCCTTTGATATAAATCACCAAGACTCTGGAACACAGTATTAGTTTTGCCTCACAGGAAGCCCCAGAGGAAGTAATTATGCTAATGAGACACAAAACCAAACGTCAAAATACTATGGGACATCAAAGATTTGAGCCCTGTGCATGGATACAAATCCCTTACAGAACAGGTGCTTTAAAAAACATAAAAAACCACCCTGAAATGAACTAACAAAAACCCTGGAGGTTTTTTGTGGGTTTTTTTTTCAAAGCAGGAGTAAAGGAAAGAAAACAAAGTATGAATTCTAAGAATTCTTAGAAACTAGCCTTAAAAAAAAGGACATCTCCATTTCTACAGGTGAGACTATGCTTTTTTTTGTTCCCTCGCCTCACAGGCAGATGATGAACACAAAACTGGTGACAGGACTTACATCCTGAGCACCTGGGAGAATACACAAAGATGAAGCCTCATCAGGATATTTTGAAGAACCTGTTAAAAAGCAGATGATGGCCACCACACGTTCTTATGAATATAGCAAGAAGCAAAGCATACTTGTTAGCAAATTTCTGGCATTCCTCAGTGAAGACTGAAAATGTCTCTGGGTACAAAACAAAATAATCTGTGACAAGCCATTACACTACAGGAGAGCTGTATCCCACTACATCTTTGCTTCATTGGAAGCTGTCCTATTTCCGCACCCAGCATCCCTTCCACATTTCACGCGACAGCACCGTGGTGCTTGACACACATGACACCATCACATAATTTTAGAGGATGTCTCAGTACAATCCTTCACTGGTCTCAGTGTTATTTCCTTTCATTATTTCCTGAAATATCTCAACAGGGATAGCAGAGCCTTAATGAACTGTTCAGGTCTCCCAGGTCATTAAAAGGCAGTGAAATAAAATCAGAGGTACTCCTTGCTAGCAACATGGGTGCCATGAAACCAGGCTTTCAAAAGATTAAAATCTCCACGTGTCCCAGTTAGTACAGCACCTCCCTGAATGTCAAGGACCCGAGCCTTAGCAGGCCCAAGGGGTTTGGAGGTAAACACACCAGTGAAATTTAAGCCCAAAGTCAGGGCATGAACATCAGCAATTCAAACAGGCCAGATTTACAAGGAACAGTATGTCCATGGATTACCAGGCACCAAGGAAGTCCCATCGATATCAACACTCTATAAAAGCTCTACTTCCAGTTTCCACCAGCACACACTCAAGAGTCAGTGAACAACAAACTAAGAAAGAAGACTCTGAGTGCTCTTCTCAGCTGAATGTAATGAGCCACACTCTTAGATCAGCCTGAGCAGCCATTGAGAGATGAGAACTTATGGCTCAAGGCACCCAGGCACACACTAGCCAGAAACAAAATACTGCTCTTAGTCTGAGATCCCAGCACTGAGGTGGCACCACCAGAAATCAAATACACTCATCTGCTGGCTCCTTTAAGGTACAACTGTACTGTTAAAATAATCCCTGCACCGTGCACAATGGCCAAAAACCATAAGCCACCTAGACAGGGTAACAGGAACAGCCATGCAGCTGCTGCTCAGCCACAGGCACTCCTACCTACATCCAGCTGACGTAATAACTCATGGACAAGATTCCATTTCCACCTCACGCACTACTTCTGATTCCTCTGTTACCAGGAAGGCACACTGGATTTCCAGCGCTTTCCTCAACCAAGGAGGATCAGGAGCCACACAAAATATTTTGCAGTACACTCACAAGCTGACAGGCACAATGCAACATGGAATCTCTTTCTTCCCAAGGCTCAGAGGTGAGGAACCTGATTCCAAAACTAAAGAACACACACACATGCCAGTGAAGTACTCCTTGCGACTTCAACTGGTGTGACTCAAGTTTATAACAGTAACTTCAGCCTACAGGCAGGATTTCTTTCAGGAGAACAAAAACAGTGAGAGAACTGGCACAGAAAGGAATTATTTGCTACGTGCAGGCAAAAATAAGCAAACAAACAAAAGCAGAAAAGATAATTTCCTCCAAAGAGCAACTGCATAGTACTGAAATTCACCTAACACCTTTCAATGGCCATGACAAATAAAGCAAGGAATCAGCCTTTGCGACAAGGCGAAACTGCTGAGGGCTAACGGGACAAGGTACAGCCCACACGGAGACAATTGTGTTGAAGCACGTGAGAACAAACTACAATCATTTCTCAAGTCCACACTCCAGCAAGAGCATGCAAAGTCATTCAACCTGTAATCATCTTTATACACAAAACTTTATTAAGCTGTGTTTGTCTCTTGTTCAACTGAATAAAAAAAAAAAAAAACCAAGGAGAAACCAAACCCAAATCATCATCCATTAGTTTGCACTTGGGCAAAAAGAAACAAAAAAAAAAAAAACAAACCAGAACAAAGCTGAACTGAATTTTGACAGTAGCTGAAGAAAGCATCGCCTCAACTTGAACATAACCTCCATCAAGAGAAGCTCCTAAGCCTTGCAAGGGAGCTGTGGGCTTCACCAGCTGTTTAAAAAAAAAACTATAAGCAAATAAAATTTTGTTTTATTGGCAAGCAAATTTCATCCTCTGAACTGAGTCATCCATAGATCAATTTGTTCATAACTACAGGCACACAGACATCAAGCTATCATTTTATATAAATCAGCAACAGCATGGCTTGTTTGTACATCTATAAGCTTGCAACTCTTGTCCAAGTCGTTAATCAGGTTTGAATACACCACTTAACACGAAAATAAATTTGAGAAAAATGTTCTTGCAAATGAGGAAGATGTTCCCCACACAGCGGGCACACTAAGCAAAGCCACAAGGGACTCAGTGCCACCTCGCACACCTCTGGAGTTGAAGGACAACAGAAGGGAAGGGGACAGCAGCTTTCACAATCTTGGACACGTTTGTCCTGAACCCAGATTATCAGTTTTAATCCGTGTTTCTCACAAGTAGACAAGCAAAAAAGAATGCCATGCAGGGCGCACTTGCTCCTGCAATCCATAAGTGCACCTCTGAGAAACCATCGGTGCCACACCTGGAATAAAGCTGAAATTCCAAACTGATGGCCCAGCAGGCCCAAGGCAGGGCATCCCACACACAGCCCTGGCAGGTGCCCATGGACAGGCAAAGCAGCACAAACTGCAAGGGAAAAATCCTGCACGGGCAATGAGAAGTCCCAGAGCACACCCCAGTATTGCCAGTACCATCCCTGTGCCATGCTCTGCAAGGTCAGCACTCAGAGCATCCTCCATCTGCAGCCAGGACCAGGAACCCTGTGTCATCTACCAGAGTCCCTTTACTTTATGATCTCCTTTACCTCCGTGCTGCATTCTGAACTGGCTGAGCTGAAGGCACAGCATGCAGCTCTTTCAAAGCAAGCTCTCCTCAGAGGCTGCTTTAGTTTTGGTTTGTGATTGGGGTTTTGGGAGGAGTTTAATAGCACCCTGTATCTTAGGCACACAGCTGCCATAGGGGACCATCCTCTGGGCAATTTAGCTGTGCAGTCCAAAAGGGCCAAGCCCCACCCAAAGAGCAATAACAACAGTGATCTGCTCTGGGGGAGCCTTTCCACCTCTGTGTCATCACCCAAGACCAGGTTCAGCGCCTTTCTCCTAGTGTCTCATCAGATACGTCTATTAGTCTGACATACCCATCTTTTCATGTTACTTGAGTTGCAACACATTCTTTATCTGTAAAATGCTCTCAAAAGCAGTAGCATCCAGCACCACAACTACTACAGCAGTAGACTCAAATCCAACACTGTGCTTTAAGGTATGGTGGTTCCTCACTGTATTTTCAGTACTGTGAAATAATCTTAAGCGTGAGAATAGATGTTTAATTTGAATCCTCAGTTCCATATTCCTTTACATTCAGAAACACTCATATTGACATCAGCAGTTACATGGTTGATGGACATTTGGTTTTCTCTTCAGTTAAAGCTAGTTTTCAGAGAAAAGATTTATGAAAAAATCACCAAATACAGATCACAATTTCACACGGCAACCCCACATCTGCTAAGCACACGGTTCTAAGAACACTTCCAAAGGCAAACCAAGATGATGTTTCTGACATCCAAGCAACCAGGGTTCACAGGAAGAAGGAATCCTTCAGAATGACAAGCTTTCTAGGGGAGGCATGGCCCTGTACCCACACCCACACTGCATGCAGAAATGCCTCCCGCACGAGAAGTCAAGGCTGGAAGTACAGCGACACCAGTTTGTCAGCAACTGCTTCTCAGCTCCCAATCCAAGCTGACAAATCCTACACTCGCTTGCAGTGCTACAGTAACAGAGCCATGTTACATTCAGAAACTTCGGTAGGGATTGATATAACTTCCCCTACTTCTCAACTCTTCCCAAGTACCTGGGGCATCTTTACACTTCTTTCTGCAGGAAAGCAGATCATTTGTGCACTCAACTGAAGAACATACAGAAAGGCATTGGAGCTGCCAAACCAGCAACGGAAGGCCAAAATAACAACATCCATACAACTGACTAAGACTTTCTGGTTGAAATTAACAATAATGTCATATGCTCTCCTTCCCTCCTGTGATAGTCCTTTTATGCAGTGGTACCTGGAACCAAGATCAAGACCCAGGCTCACCCAGCTACCCAAGGGATTTAAAAGATTTGCTATGGACATGTTCCTGGGCACCAACACTGCAACTGCAGTGACCTCCGAGGTGAAGGGTGGCAGAAGCCTGAGAACCCAATGAGCTCAATTCAGGTGACAAACGAGAACAGCTCAGAAAAGATCTACTCAAGGTATCCAGCGCTGCAGAATAAAAGGAGCTCACAACAACTTCTGCAATATCACTCCATGTGCTAACAGAGCAGCCCAGGTTACGACTGAGGAAAGGGGAAGCGCAGAAAGGTGAGGTCTGCAGAGCTGGGGCAGCCCTTACAGCCAGGTTGCCACGGCTGTACTAACTTGTAGGAGAGCAGCGGGGCCCGCTGAACCGAGGGTGGGGAGCTAAGGGAGCTTCAGCAGCACGACCGAGGCCGGTGCAGCAGCACCCTGCCTATGCCAAATCCCGCGTACCTCTGGAGGCCCCTGCACAGGGATCGATCCATGAAATGAAACAGGAAGCGGCGACCGCAGGGCCCAACATCACAGCCAGCATCGCGTAACGCGGGGCCTGGGGGCGCTTTTCCCCGGCCTCCCCGCGCCGCCCGGGGCGAGGCGGAAGAGCCGCCAAGGTGACGGCGAACAAAAGCCGCCTCCCCCCCGCTCCAAGC
>NW_005054536.1:228826-230563 GCF_000277835.1 Geospiza fortis | reverse complement strand
GGCTGGCGCGATGACGTCAGGGGCTGGCGCCTACTTACTATGGCCGGGATGGAGGCACAGTCCGAAGGGCGTCCGAGCGGCGGCGGCGGGAGGGCGGCAGCGGACAGGGCCGGCTCCGTGCTTTGTTCCTGCCGTGCCTGTTCTCCTTCTCCTTGAGCGTCCGTCAGTTAGCACTTTACAGCTTCTCGTGGAAAAATAGAAACGCTTCTGAGTTATGCTGGAATAAAGAACTATCCATGGTAGCAGGTTGAATACCAGGTAACTCCTTTACTGGGTGGCAGAATTTGCCCCTTCGAGTATATTGCATCTCCAAGAGGACAGTTTGAGTGTGTCAGACATTGCTTTTGGAAGCTGCTTACTTTGTTTCTTGGGGTTGTGTATGTGAGGATGCAAGTACTGAAATAAAATTTGGCTTGTGGAAGAACCTGGTGTTGGCTGTTTCCTGTTTTCTTGCCAAGGACCAGCATCTTGTTATGCCAACTTGAACGTGTCAGGCGAGTTCTGCTGTGTGTCTGCCCAGAATGGGCCTGGAATCATCACTGTGGGGACGGGGAGGAACCTTTCCTAACCTTTGAATATTGCAACACCTTCAGTTTCAGAGGACTTTTTTTCTTTTCTCTGCCTTGTTTTGCACCTGGTGGGCAATGAGGTGTAGGAGGATCTGGGCCTTTACAAGGGCTGTTGTGAGTGAGCTCCAGCTGGGTTTTGTAGCACTGGCATGCTGCTGGGCAGGCAAGTGGCCAGGGATGCACAGCCTGGGAATGCATGACTGCTCAGCAAAGCTCTGGCTGTGTGGTGACTGCAGGCTGGAGTTGCCCTCCTGTGCATCAGGAAACTGCTGACATGGCTATGTTTGCTGTAAGTGCCTCTTTATTTGGTGACCAAACCCTACTGAAGGGCTTTTTGTTGCCCAACAAGGTAAAAACTCTCTGGGCCACGTACTGGCTGGTTAATTTCATTCTGTAGTTGATAAGGAAAATAAAATTCTCGAAGCTCTTGATTTAAACTGTCATGTGAGAGGGCCTGTCTCCCTGGAATGAACTCATTTTTGGAACTGATAGTATTGGCACTTTCTGTGCCCATGTGCTGTGGCTGCAAGTAAAATTGCTTTGATTGGATATGTAGAATAAGGCAAACACCGCCAAACCCTACCAGAAACTATCAGGAGGGCACCATCAGACTGGCAGCTGGTGTGTGGGTGTGGTGCCTGAAGGGTTTTAGGTTCTGGTCCTTGGCTGTTGCAGCTCAGTAGGAATCCCAAATATGTTGCAGTAGCATCCAATGGGGGCATTCAGCATGTGGAAGCAACTAAAGAACTTGGCGGTGCTCTTGGACTTGAACCATCAGTCTTATCTAGGTAAGCTTCTGATTCTCACTGAGGTGACTCAGTTTCAGAAGTGCTTGGACCTTTTCTTCTTGTAGTTAAGGGTAGCTATCCCCTTGCTGTTTTTTCATTAGAAGTGAATGCAATTTCGGAGTTCCAAGCCTGAGCGTTTGCTTAGGGGTTGTTGTGGATGCACAGATGCAGGGGGAACTGTGTCCAAGTGGTGTGCTTTTTTATTCTCGGTCAGGTTAACGCCCCCAGCCCGTGCGGATGTGCTGTTCGCTGCGCGCTGCCCCGCGGTTCGGGGCTGTTCGGGCCTGAGGAGGAAGGCGGGCGGCGCCGTGGGCCAGATCCCGGGTGCGCAGAGCACGGAACCCGGCGGGCCGAGCTCCCCGTGCCCCCGAGCCGGGCCC